>NC_056727.1:451230535-451375535 GCF_019279795.1 Protopterus annectens
TGTGTGTGTGTGTGTCTGTGTGTGTGTGTGTGTGTGTGTATATATATATATATATATATATATATATATATATATATATATATATATATATATATATATATATATATATATATATATATATATATATATATATATGTGTATATATATATATATATATATATATATATATATATATATATATATATATATATATTCAGTAGATCGAACATATAACAAGTTTGAACCTCATATGGCCGAGACCATATGTTTGAACTTGTAAATGTTCAATCGGACTGAATGGAGATCTTCAGACAGTGTGGAACAGGAAGATTTCCATTTTCTGCAATGCAGTGCGATCTCGGAGTTGGTATATTTAAGTAAGGGGTGTGTTTAATTTTGTTTTTTCTTTTTTTACTTCAAGTTAATTACAAGTTTGAACATATGGTCTTGGTCATATGTGGCTTGCACTTATAATGTGTTCGATCTACTGAAGTAGTATATATATATATATATATATATATATATATATATATATATACATACACACACATATGGGTCCCCTTCAGAGTATTGAAATTGCAGAACATTGAACCTTTGATCATTGAGGAACAGAGGATTTAAGTTCTGCAATATCGAACTCAAAAATAATAAATAAAAAAAACTCCACTCACACCCCCTGCTACTAAAATATACCAACTCTGAGATCGAAATACAGTGAAGAGAATGACACGGAACTGGAAATTTTCCGTTCTCTTCACTGTAGTGTGATCTCGGAGCTGGTATATTTCAGTAGCAGGGGGAGTGGGATGTGCTGGGGGGCTTGCCCCCCTGCAAAAACTTACAAGCAGAGTTATTGTCCTTTTTAATTTAGTCTACATTCATGTTTGATGTTAAAGAACATCAATCATTTCATCCTCAATGATGTGTGGTTCAATGTTCTGCATCTTTGAGCATTTGAAATAGACCCATACACACACACACACACACACACACACACACACACACACACACACACACAGGTATATAATATGATGTAAGACAGGGGCATGTATCTTTAGATGCTACTTACTTTTTAAGAATTCAGTTTGAGTAAATAGTACATGGAGTTTAGACCACATCCTCAGTCTCTTTTATTTACTCACCATATAGATGCTATAATGTGGAGTTACAGGCAGGATGGACAGAACAAAAACTAAAGTATAAGCATAAGTAGTGACCCTCCTACCAGTCTGCCAGTGATAATGTCATTATAGTCCAATGAATGGAAGGAAGATCTCTTAATTTCCTCCTCATGGGAGTCAGGATTCCTAAACGTGACCCTTAAGAAGTGTAAATTTGCCTTCCTGAGATCACTGGGATGTGATTATCAAAGCTGACAGCCTATACTTTAGCTTGTTGAGTGTTCTTTCCCTTTGTGCTGCTGAATGTGGTCCGGCTGATATAACCAGGCTGTTTGCTGGCTATGCTGAGACAAAAATGTCCTCTGATGCAGAAAAAGGAAACTCTTACAGCAGAATAGGACTGGCCCTTTCATCATTTTCTGTCCAAAGTAATGGAGGCTTTATATGGCAGTGCTAGGTCCAGCTATATAGTTTACTGCGCCATCTGTGTCATATGCAACTCATAAGATGATCAGTCTAACACAGGTAGCTCTGGTCACCTGAGCTTTGTGGTATTGTTTCTTATCGCTATCCGGTAGACTCAGTAGTTCCTGTAAAAGTAAAACACGTGTGTCTGATAGCTTAGCATACTCAGCAGCAGAGTACAGCATGAAAGTATCCACTTTCTGAAATGGCCTAGATCCATTTCTGGTGGGTTGACTGCATTAAGCTTTAGGTGTAAAGTACATTTATTACCTCTGGTACCAGAGTCTGATCAGGATGATTGTTCTCTATCCAAACAACAAAGTCCTTGGCAGCTTGAGGATTTTGTCAGCCTTCCTATGACCTGAGGCTTATGTGTCAGCATGGAGGGGACAGTTTTACATCACTGCATTTTTAAAGGAGGCAAGGTACCACTCAAGAGACTACCCTGCAGATTAAATCCAGGTCCATGAAAGGTTGTTATAGACACTGCTGAATCTAGGGGTTGTTCCTCCAAAGACCATTTCCTGCTTTTTCTCATGGCTCAGAGAATTTCAGCTTATTCAGGATCCTCTGGAAGACAGGATAGAAAGAAGACCTCTCCCCCCTCATCAATATCAGTCAGCATGTTTTCATAAGACAGAGTCCCATAGTTTTGGTTTGAAACTGGTCTCAGTTTTTGGCCTCTTGCTCACAAGTTGGTCAGATAATCAAGCCCAGAAGAAAACTTTATGGCTCAGTTTGGTGCTTTGGTTGTTGTAGCATGGAGGGGGTATACTAAAGACATCAGGAAATGAATGGAGGGTTTGCTCACCTCCTAGACCCTTTCCTGAGAATGAAACATTATTTACAGCTCAGAAATTAACAGGAATTGGTGGGATGACCTGTTGCAGTTGTCTTAAACTTGACAGCCCATTTGTCTAGGACTGTGGAAGCATTAAGGAGAAACCTTGAAGTAGCAACTCTGTCTAGGTAATGTTGTCACTAACATATGAAGAGCTAACACTGAATAAGATAGCACTGGAAACCTTGATGTTGGAATGTGCATTTCAGAGAAAGAGCCTTGAGTCTGGACTGGTGCCGAAGAAGCTCATGTTGTAAAATATCCACCACTGGATCTGGCTTTAATAGACCTATCATCCACCACTGTGCATCTGTGAAAAAATATGACCTTAGTTTCCAGCTCCCAGGCATTGATGAAATAGTAGCTGGCAGTTAAAGTAGACCTCAAGAACCAATAAAGGCACCACCTGGAGGGCAGCACTCCATTTAGATGACAGAAAGCACTAACTGGTCATAGTTCATTACTGTAGCAAAGGCTGGGGGCCAGTGTATAGAAGAGTGATAGAAAACTGACTGTGGACCCCAATGTCTGCACCTTACAAGGGAACTAACTGTATGATTGTCTCTAACAATGTCCCCAGCTAGGGAGGCCTGCAAGAAAAAAATCGCAACTAAGTTGCCCAGTGTTGAAGGGACCTCCACTGACCCTTGCATTATCACTAAGAGAGGGAGAGAGAGGGAGAGATATATATAGAGAGATAAATCTATAGGCAATGGAGCTTGACACATGGCCAATACTTGGTCTGATAACTAGTTTCACAGACAGCCTTTTGTGGATTTTAAAAGTCTTCTTACCTTCTCTGGAGTGATGTTTACGTTTTTTATAATATATTTATTGAACTTTTATATGCAGGAATGCATTAAACAGCCAAACTGTATAAATTGATCATAGAACATAGTCTAATATTTCTCTATTAATATATTCAGTTTTATTCAGTAACTATATTCTGTGGTGATTTTGTTGTCATCTTAGAAGTAGACATTTTGCTGTCCATGTTTGTGATGCTTTTTCTTTTACATTGTCTTTCTCTTTCTATCTTTTTTAGCTGTTCTTGGTGCTTTTCTTCTTTCTCAGAGGAAGACCAACAGGATCCCGCAACAGCATCCAGCATCTAAGTCTACATATTCACCATTTTAACTAAAAAGTTTCAAAGACAGCATTGTGCATGAGAACTGGACACATTACTGCAGGACAGTTGCTGAGTTTCCAGCAAATGAGTCCCACTTATCAATGCCTCAGTCATCAAGATGAGTTACATTTTAAGAAAAACTTGCTGAAGGCTCCATGTGCCAGATGTCACAAGTGACAAGTCCAAGATGTTCTTCAGCCAGAACAGCTCAAAGCAAGAACTGAGGGTTGTTTAATTAATTAAGGAGGTGGTGGTGGCTGTCCAGTAGAAATAAAAATAAAAGTCAGATACTTGTTCCAGATCAATTTCCATCCACATTGATAGCAGGCAGAAGTTGCTAACAGCAAAGCAAAATATACACACCTTAGTGACATAACACAGATCAGACTTTAATCAGCCATTTATTCAGATATTGGAAGCAGTTTCTACTCACTACTAAGCTGACAGAATTGAAAAGCAACCAGTACCTTGAATAATACAATTAATGAAGCAGTTTATAATAGTTAGTAATTGATTCCTCCATGATCGGTGCATGCTATAAGTTTAGAAACCATAAGGATGAGAATGGTTCATAGGTTAGTACTAGGCTAACTGCCCTTGTGGGCCATTTCAAGCCTAGCCAGCCGCATGTGAGAATCAAACCCTGTACCTTGTGTCATGTAGAGCAAACACCTTAACCATTATGTCAACCTCTGACAAGAGAATGACCTTATAAAAGACAAACTTCTGTCCTCATATTGAATGTACAATTGCAGTTTGATAAATCAAATACCACCAGTTGCTTACTGTGTAGCAATGTACAAAAGAACTTTGGTATTATTTCTAAGGAAGTTAGTAATTGTTAAAAAGAAGTTATGTTCTTACCATAACGTTTTGTCTGAATAGTAGACCATTCTTCTGCACATATGGGTATATGGATCCGATTCGGATCCGAGCCGGCAAAACTTTTCAAGCATCGGCTCCGAGCTCCTCCCTTACCTATATTACCTCACTTCCTCCTATCTAGTCCCAGATCGAGTTTGCTGACACTAAATGGCAACATACTCCTAAACAGGAAAAACCTAAAGAGTGAGGGGGATGGAAGGAGGGAAGGTGCAGAAGAATGAAGTCTACTACTTAGATGGAACGTTATGGTAAGAACATAACTTCTTTATCTGAAGTAGTTGACTTCATTCTTTCTGCACATATGGGACAGAGTCCCCAGCTACTAGTATTCCTGGGAGGCCCTTATGGAAGGATATTTCTGAGCACCGCAGAGCCAAAGAATGCTCTCCCTCTAGAAATAAGATCCAACTTATAATGAGAGATGAATGTGTGCGAATTGGCCCAAGTCGCTGCTGCACAGATATCGTCTAACGGAACTCTTGACCCAAAAGTTGCAGAAGTGGCAATTGCTCTAGTGGAATGAGCCTTCAATGCACCAGGAGGAGATAAACCTTTGTCCTTATAAACCTGTGCAATACAAAGAGTGACCCCCCTTGCTAAGGACACTTTCTAAACTGCTTTGCTTAAAAATGGTTTTGAAAAAGAAACAAACAATTGATCCGACTTCCGGAAGGGTTTAGTCCTATGGAGGTAAAAATGAAGCTGTCTATGAAAATCCAATAAATAAAGCTTACATTCACCTCTATTTTGGAAATTTGGGAAGAAGACTGGCAAATTTATAGACCGATTAATATTGGCTGCTGAAGACACCTTGGGAAGAAAGGAAGGGTTCCTACGCAGTGAAACCCTATCCTTGCGGAAAACCAAATAGGGGGGCAAGGAGGATAAGGACTGCAACTCTGAAATTCTCTTGGCTGAAGTGATGGTGGCTAAGAAGGCTGTCTTCCATGACAAAAACTTCATCGGAACTGAACTGGCTGGCTCGAAAGGGGGAGAGGTCAAGGCCTAAAGGACTAAAGTCAGATCCAAGGGGGGCACTGTTTCTTTAACTGGTGGTCGCAATAAAAAAGTGACCTTCAGGAAAGCTTTGCACAATTTGGCAAAAGCCAAAGCAACCTTATTTTCACCCATATGAAAATTAGGGATAGCAGCCAGCTGAACCTTGATGGTGGAAGCACTTGCACCTGATTGAAAAAGATTGGCCAGAAAATCCAGTATGACTGGAACGGGAACTGTAAACGGGTTCAGATTGCGCTGAGAGGCCCAAACGCAAAAATGTCTCCACTTGCTATTGTAGAGTTTTCTAGTGGAGGCTTTAAGAGAAGCCATCAGAATATTCTTAACAGGGGATGAAAGACCGGGAGTCCTGATGATCATGGGAACTGGAGCAGCCACGCCGTCAGCTTGAGACTGTCCAGGTTGGGCAGGGGCAAGCCTGACAGGTGAGAAATCAGATCCGGGCATGGATCTATAGTCCATGGAGGAGAAAACAGGTGAGACCATAGGAAGGGAAACCACACTTGACGCGGCCAGAAGGGAGCTATGAGAATGACTTTGCACTGCAGCCAGCAAGCTCTCTGAAGGAACTTCAGGATAAGAGGTAACGGGGGATAAGCATACAGTAGCTCAGGAGGCCAAGCATGGACTAGAGCTTCCCTGGGGACATCTCCCAGAGGGGGGATCTGAGCGAAGAAGTTGCTGCACTTTGTGTTGGAAGGAAATGCGAAGAGATCGCAGCAAGGTTGACCCCAAACATGGAAGATCTTCTCCGCCACTGAGTGTTTCAGAGACCACTCATAAGGCAGAAGGATTGCCCTGCTGAGACTGTCCGCTAGAATGTTGGAGTGTCCCGGGATATGGGTTGCTACGAGAAACCGGCTGGTGGATATGGCCCACTACCAAACCCTCATGGCCTCATGAAAAAGGGGGTAGGATCGGGTCCCTCCCTGTTTGTTTATATACCAGACTACAGACATGTTGCCTGATTAAATGGCTACCATCCCCCGAGGTAGGACAGGGTGGAAGGCTCTCAACGCTGAAAGCACTGCCCTCATCTCCAGGACACTGATGTGTAGCTTGGTCTCTGGAGGGGACCACGTTCCCTGGACTGTTCTTCCCAGGAAGTGCCCCCCCCCACCCGAGCTGGGAAGCGTACGTGGTCACTGTGGCTTGAGCGGAGGGGCTAGAAAGCTGCACCCGCAAAAATGTCCACTGATTGAAGCCACCACTGGAGTGACGTTCTGCATGTTTGATTGATTCAGATGTGGAAATTCATCGGAAGGTCTAGCCAGGACCATTGAACTGCTAGATTCCACTGAAGGACTCTCATGTGAAGACATGCAAGAGGGAGGATAGAGATTGCAGCTGCCATCAAACCCAGGGCCCTGAGAACATCAGCTTCTGTGACTACCGAGTGATCCAAGATCGCCGATACATGGAGTCTGAGATTTTCTATCCTTTCCGGGGTGAGAAAAATCTTTGACTGAATCAAATCCAACCGTGCCCCGATGAAGTCTATGATCTGAACCGGAGCCAGGTGGGACTTGTTGATATTGATCGTGATGCCTAACTTGTGAGCCAGACCGAGGAAGTAGTGTAGGGCCTGACACAAGAGACATTTGGTGGATGCAGCGAAGAGCCAGTCGTCTAGGTAGGGGAATACCTGAATGCCCTGAAGTCTCAGGTGAGCTGCTATGATCGCCATAACCTTGGTGAACACCCTGGGGGCTGTGGTGAGACCAAAGGATAGGGCTCTGAATTGAAAGTGACTGGCCCATAGCTGGAACCGTAGAAACATCCTGGAGTTCCTGTGGACCTTGATGTGATAGTAAGTGTCCTGGAGGTCTAATGAGCACATCCAGTCATATTCTCTCAGAAACAGTAGAATGGACTGTAGAGTGACCATCCGGAATTTTTGTTTCTCTACTGACAGGTTGAGGATAGACAGGTCCAGAATGGGCCTAAGGTCCCCCGTCTTCTTTGGCACTAAAAAGAACCTGGAGTAGATGCCTGATCCAGATTGATCTGGGGGGACCGGCTCGATGGCTCGTTTTTGTAGCAACTTCAAAACCTCTAAAGCTGCAGCCTCCCTGTGAGCGGGTGGAACATCTGGAAGGCATGCTGGAGTTATGGGACATGAAATGAAGGGGATTGAATATCCTCTGGATATGATGTTTAACACCCAGTGGTCTGCAGTAATAGACTCTCATGCCACTGGATGTAAGGAAAATCTTCCCCCGACTGCCTCCAGAGTAGAGCAGCCGGGAAACCCCTCAGAGTTGCTGTGCGGGTCTGTCGGAAAAAGGTTCCCTAGACCCAAAGTTTCTGGGACCCCCTCTGCCTCTGGGACGGCATCAGTCTTGTCCCCCTCTGCCTCTGGGGATGAATATTCCTGAATGTCATGAAAGGACTGTGATTTCTGGAACCACATCTTCTTTTGCCCCTTTTGGTTCCTGGAATAGGACATCTGGGGGTTAGAGAAGCAGATTCTGACGGCTGACAAAGTCTTTCCGTCCTTCTCACTCTGGTTTAGTGTGTCACGTGCAGTCTTCCCAAAGAGAGATGATCCATCGAAAGGGGCATTGATGAAAGATGCCTTAAAGGGATCCGCAAATTGACACAGCCTGATCCAGGCATGACGCCTCAAGGCAACACCTGTACCAGCAGCTCTAGTGGCGCCCTCCGTAGTATGAGAGAGGAGACGCATAGAGGTATTTGTCACTGATTTCAGTGTAGTCATCTTCACAGTGAAATACTGCTTGTCCTGTTGTGACTGAGACTCCGGGGGTGACTCAGTTAGTTTCGATATAAGGTCTCGCTGCAGTCGGATAACATGAGCCAAGTAATTCAGAGCAGGAATAGAAAATGTTGCTGACGAGTACAAGCACTTCCCGAAATGATCCATCGACCTGGACTCTTTGGTGGATGAACCGAGGAACTCTCCTGTGCCAGTTCCTTCTTGTAGCAGCTGCAACCACCAAAGTCTCTACCAGGGCTCCTTTGGACCATGCCTGCCTGTCTGATGGCAGGGAAAGAATTTTGTCTGGCCTTTTGGGCATATCTCTACGGTGTCAGGATCCTTCCATGCCCTAGTGGTGATGAGGTCCACCAAAGGGTCTGCTGGAGGGGAGAGCAGGAAGTAGATGGGCCAGCGCCAAAGGCCTCCAGGAATACGGACTCATCCGCAAAGGGTTTGGGGGCTGACTAACCTCCTCTTTGGCAGAGGTTCTCTATAATGTCTCCAAATGACACGTCCTCGGTAGGTGATCTGGGGGAACCCTCTCCTTCATCCAAGTCTGTATCAGTGGTAATGGACTCATGGGAGTCCAAGTGCCTCCTCTTACACTTGCGCGTACGAGGTTCCTCTCCAGTGGGAAGGAGCAATAGGATGGAACATAGTTGAAGAAGGAGGACCCTCTCCAATGGGAGAGGGCCCTGGTAAGACCCCCATCTGAATCTGGTTCTGGATGAACCTCGTCATCATCCTGTCCATATCAAGGTCAGAGACACTCCGAGTCGACCTGGAGGAAGCAACCGACCTGGGTCTGGGCTGGATCTGAGGGCAGTGCCTCTGCTCCAATGGCTCTGTCGGCTCCGGTGAGAAATGGGGAGAGTGGAGCCGAGGAGAACAAGACCTAGGTGCCTTTGAAGAGGGGCTGGAGAAAGACTCCCTGTCCGGTGATCTTTTTCTGGGCCTGTCCCTCTCTGTGGTGCTTCTCCTTATCCCTTCTGTTCTTACCTCTCTGGGGCTACTCTGATGAAGCAGGCCTGGCGGGAGGTTGAGTCCCTGCCTGCACAGTGTCACTGGCTGGGAAGGAAACTGAGGCAGAATTCAGGGCAGAAGCTGGTAGCAGACCCTTAGCCACAAGCTTGGCCTGACGATCCTTCAAAGCCCTAGGGTTAAAGCTTGAACAAATGTTGCAGGATGCAGACAGATGGGCGACCCCCAAACATAGAACACACAGATTGTGGCCATCGGCTGGTGAGAGCTTGTGACCACACTCTGTGCACTTCTTAAAAAGAACCTTAGGTTGTTCAGCCATAGTAGAGACAGTAAAAGCCCTAACGGCCCACTCACATACACACTTAAACAGGGATTGGGCCTATGCAGGAAACCAGGATCACAAAAAAAACACTTATAACTAACTCTTTTTTTTTTTTTTTTTTTTTTACAACTAATATGACAATGAAATGCGAAGGGAGGAAAAAAAGGGAAAAGTATTCACACTCAACTATCACAAAAAGACCAAAAAACCTTACCACCTTGCTTAGAGCTCAGACACCATAATGCTGACTCTTAGAGCGGCAAACGAGATCTGGGGCTAGATAGGAGGAAGTGAGGTAATATAGGTAAGGGAGGAGCTTGGAGCTCGGAGCTGATGCTTGAAAAGTTTTGCTGGCTCGGATCTGAATCGGATCCATATACCCATATGTGCAGAAAGAATGAAGTCAACTACTTCAGATTCAGAATTAACCAGACAGAAATAAACAATACTGCATGTGAAATAAAACATTATATCTGGTTTGTTTTCCAGACCTGAGCAAATACACAAATGTAATATGAAAACTGTGGCCAGATAATCTGAACAAATCATAGGCACAAACAAATTTCCAAAGTTACTCATAGTTAATGGAGACAAGAGGAAAGATCAAGTCTAACCTGAATGACAGTTTCTGGTCCTGATGAATGGAATGGCTGGTGTTCTGAGGTGTTGTTTCTTTGGTCAGTCTGGAGTGAAGGGTTGATCCATACTCCAAGAACTCACCAGCATCTTCATTTACTTACAGCAGGCTAAGCAATTTAGTGACCTATATTTGGTACACCAGAAGAGGAGTCAAATAACCTAAGTAAAAACCATTTGGACACAATCTAAAATTGCTGATAAAACTGCTGTATGCAACCTGTGGTAGAATTTAAAGTAATCAGCTATCAATGAAGATATAAATTTGGAAATTACTGGGCATTAAAACTGTGACTAGAGGAAGGGACCTTCCTAATTGTATGTATAATAGAAGAATTAATGGTCTGGGAAGGTCCTTTGTGAAGTGAAAAAAAAAGGGGAAGACTGCGGGGAGAAGGAGATGATGGAAGGCAGTACCAAGTCCATAATGTAATATATGTGCACCGTAAAGAATACATAACCTAAACCCAAGATAACTGATCTAACAGGGGGTTAGGCATGATAGGTTCATAGTTAATTACTAGGCTAGCTGCACCCTGTAGGCCACTTTAAGCCTTGCCAATTTCCTCACAAAGGTGAAAATCAGACTCTGTACTGTGTGTCTGTGTGGCAAACACCTTAACCATTATACCAACCCGCACCCCCCCTTGTATGCATTCAACAACAGTTTCCACTGAACTGCAGTGATGCATGAGTCATACAACACTCACAGCTAGTTACTGATAACTCCCCTTTAAAGCCACAATATCATAACTCTATTTAATTCATATAGTAGTATGTACTGTAGTAAGGTTTTAAGAAGTACCTATCAGGCTGGTATGTATGCAGTACATCACGTAGTTCTAGCTTGCTTTTTAGTTGTCGCTGTGTTAGTAAACACCGTGGAATCATTTGGCCAGTTTCCCTGGTGTCTGCATCTTGCCATCAACTACTTTCTGCTGAATAGTGAACCAAACATTGCATGATGTCAGAATGGGATGCATCTCTTACTGAAATATTTTACTTTTACTATGACTTGGCAAAGTACACAAGTCAAACACCTGGAAGGTACATCCTTCACCTCTACTCTGAGAGGATTACTAATGTAAAGAATCAAAAAATGCCAGAATTACAGCTAGACCACTGGGAACATTTTGTAATATAACAAAGTAAACTCCAAAATGAAATCAGCTCACAATCAGGAAAATTAATTAAAACAATCAAAAAGCAGTGATTCAACAAGTAAAACAGAGACAAAAGTAAATTCAAAAGCCGATACAGTAGTTTTGAAAATAAATAAATAAAAAAATGGGTTGAAAAATCTATAACAACAAATAAAGTAATCACTGAAAATTGTGGAGATGAAACATTTAATTTACTATCAAACTAGTCAAGTTTCTAATCATTTTACAGCTCGTGAGCTTGGCCACCATGTTTTTTGTAGTTTATATAGACCTGAACAATTGTCATGGCATCCATATTACCACTTTATGTACCAGCAAAATTGTATTTCCAGGGCAATTTAGCAGAACACTGGAAGCAGTACTTGCAGGGATTTAGTCTTTACAGTATTGCCTCTGGTATATCTGTAAAAAGCAGGGGGATACAAGTTGCTACTTTCCTTCACTTAGGCTGAGACAATGGTATTAAGGTATTTTAATATGCTTAAGCTTACCACAGAACAGCAGATCATTTGGCTGTTATTGAGACCACACTTAAGCAGTATTAAAAGCCCTTAAAGAATTTGCTATATAACCAGCACTTTTTCTGTTTTATTAATTATTTACTTACTGGGGTGGTGGACTAATCCAAAATAACTAATTTCAAACAATGTCTGGAAGATACAGAGTCAAAATATAGATAATGACAGAGCACAGGTGGTGTACAATGTCAACAAACTGTACATCACTGTAGATATAATTCACAAGAAATGTTCAATGCTAGGAGTCTCAACAAGAAACTATACCCCTGGAAGCACTTCTCACCCTGGAGAATGCTGACATCTGTGCAGTTACTGACACATGGTTCAAAGCCACAGAAAGCACCTCAGCAGTGCAAGGCTATAATGTCTTTCACACGTTCAGACCATCCACTGCACATGAAAGGGCAAAATGTGGAGGTGTATCTAGCTACATAAAAGATAAGCACACCTCAAGGCTGGTCAGACAATATGACATGCTTGAGCTACTCCATGTCCAAGTAACCATAGGAAAAATCCCTTACCATATCCTTGCTATCTACAGGTCCCCAACCATGAACCAGGAAAACCATACTTCATACCGAATGTACTAGAATCACTTACCATTCAGCCCAGTACCATTCTCACGGGTGGTTTCAACTACCTCTCCATTAACTGGGAAGAATACATGACCACTAGCATGCAGGCTCAGAGATTTTTAGATTCTGTCAATAGTGTGCACTCCCACTAGGGGTACAAATATTCTAGATCTGATACAAATATGCGAGAGCGTTGCACCCCCAAAGTGTAATGTCCTTATTGGTTAGATTGAATCACAAAATGGACTCCCTTGAAATAAATATAAAACTACAACCCCCACCTAAGCAATGGCATAATTAATTTCCAAGCTCCCCCAAACTCAGAAAACACAGTAGCCTATGCAGAGGCAGTACCAGAATGAAATAAACCTAAGACAAACTGCAAAACAAGCACTCTGGTGGACCTCTGCTATAAGTAGGCTGCACAACAAAAAGAAAAAAATCCTGTCTAGAAGTAAGATATAACGTGCACAAACAAACTCCATTATTAGTCTAAACAAACAAATCAGGAAACTAGTCAAGTCTTCAGAAGTGATTTTTGAGGCAAAAATAGCCTTCCAGTCTAAGGGTACCCATAAGGCATTTTTCAGTTATGTCTGCAGTCATAAGGGCAACACTCAACAAAGTAGGGAGTTAGTTGCAGATGGCATCACCTATTCCCAGCCAGAAGATACAGCAAATCAGCTGGCCGATACATTCAGCTCAAATTTCCCTTCCCCATCACCTACGGTTATCCTCCCCCAAGAAATACCCTCCACCAATCCTGTGCCAGTGTTCACAAAAGAAAAGGTCACCACTGCACTCTCTAAAGCCAGAAACATGGCTTTCATGGATTCTGAAAATATCCCAGGATGCCTCTTAAATTGTTTGAAACATGACCTATCAGTCCCACTAGGATGTCTATTTAAATACAGCCCCCAGACTGGTTTTGTCCCTGGACAGTGGAGGACAGCAATGGTCATCCCTCTGCATAAAGGGGGAGCATCAACAAACCCAAGAAATTATAGATGTATAAGTTTCACTAGTCTCATACAGAAGGCCATAGAAAGAATAATTATGGACCTGATAAACAAAGACATAGGGAATCTCCAAACACTTGGAACCAACCCAGTTTGGCTTCGTCAATGGAAGGTCATGTCTGCTGTATCTGGTGAACTTCTTTGAGAAAGTCACTACGGCCTACCTTGACCTAGCTGAGGCATTTAACATAATTCCATACTCTGGTATTATAAATAAACTCACAAAATTGGGCATAAATCCGTCCATCATAAGATGAATACCAAAATGGCTCATGGACACGTGTTAGAGTGAGAGAATCCAGATACAGCAAGAGGTCAATTACTAGTGGTGTACCACAAGGCTCAGTGCTAGGTCCTTTCCTGTTTGGAATATACTCCTCTGAAGTCAAGACTAATGTAAAAGGCCTTTGGCTGACCCAGTTTGCTAATGAGTGGAAGTTGGGGGCAGTCACTGAATCCCTCAGTGATGTAGATATCCTTCAAAAGGGTCTGACTCAACAAATGATTGGTGCCAGACCCATGGCTTAAAACTAAATGCAAAAATGTATAATTATACACCTTGGGAAGTCAAATACCCCTGCCAATTACAACATTAATAGCACACCCCTAAGAGTGGACCCAGACGTGAGAGATCTAGGTACACAGAGAGACAGTAGCTTGAACTTTGACAACCATGTGTCCACAGTGGTGAGGAAGTCCTTCTATGTGGCACAACTTATTAATAAAGGTATGGCATTCAGATCCAAGTAAGTTATAGCACCACTGCACTCAGCCATCATCAGACCAGTGATCAAGTGCAATACACCTTTTGGTTTGTACTTGACCAGGCACTTGAAACAACTAGAGTGGCCTCGGAAGTTCCTTACAAAAAAATACAGGGTGTAAACAACATGTCCTAAGCAGATCAACTAAAAGCCATATCCCTTTACTCTGTTTCCTACCAACTATTAAGGAGTGATCTATGCCTAACCTATGAGGCACTCCGAAATCCAGCCCTGATGGAACTGTGACACATTCACAAGACAAACTGCATAAGGATTACCCATTCCAAGGATCTAAACCTGGTCTGTGACATGCAGAAAACATGCTGGAGAAACAGATATGTGTCTCAGAGATTACTCCTTCTCTGGAACAGGCTTCCTATTCACATTAAGCAGAGCCCTTCTCTGACCTTCTTCAAAAGTAGTTTGGATCAATGGATGGGGAATCATAAATTCACTCCTGGGGTGGCGCCCATGCCCCTTACTGATGGGGGCAGTCTGTAAAATTCTCAGATGCATAGGCACAAACCTCAGCCATCCTCTAGCCCTTGGGGATCGAAAATCAGGTAAAATTCGGGTAATAATAGCCAGGCTTGTAAGGGCTCTTGAGCTATTAGCCTAGTAATCGACTATGAACCTATAAGACTGCTTGGTAAATTACACCAGAAATGTTGGTAGGTACATTTCTGACATAATTGCAGAAGAATATTAGCATGCATTTATTAACATTGTGGTAAATTTACAAAAGAGATTTTGGTAGGTAAATCACTAGCATAACAGGGTGCAGCTTATAACATAAGTTGAGTGAATGTTTTACTTGGCTGACATTGTCAAATGACTAGTTAGCCTGTTGTTGAATTACTTGGACTTTGCAAATGTAGGCATAAGAAGAAACACACAGACAGAGTATACTAACTAAGAGAGGTATCAAACTTGTGTATCTGGTAAGAAATGGTCCATCTTTGTTAATAATAAGGACTATATGCTGCAGTCATTAGGTCCACTAAACCCACACAACTTCTTAAAAATATTTTAAGTCTCACTAGCAGCCAAGATGCTACTTGGCTCTCATATCTCCAGTTATTACCTGCTGCTTATAAACTGTCAGCATTGCTAATAACATTTATTACACTCCTGCAGATCAGCTTATTTTATTTTGATTTTCTTGTCTTTGGTACAATTTTCACCTGTTTTCTTTGCCACTCTGCTATCTGTTTTTATGCAGGCCCTGTGGTCTGTTCATTCCTGAGACACCATACTGAAGCCCTGTTTAAGGACTGCTCCTGAGGTAGGCATAGTACATCAAGTGGCAGGCATTCACATTATCTGTCTTGATGAGGCACATGACATGCCCCTTTTCTAAATATACTAGTGGTCTTATTGGGCAACATGAAAACATCAGGGAGATAAACTGGACAGTTACCCCATGCAACGTGTTTTTGGCCAGATTACAGCAGCAACTTTATAGAAATGAGCAAAGATTTGTGGATATATATATATATATATATATATATATATATATATATATATATGGGTCTATTTTGTTTAATTGAAAACTCATTTAACTGAATTTCAGTTCACCCCTACCAAATCGTTGAAAGCTCAAATTACTGAAAACTCACTTCACCAAATCTCTTTTCACTGAAGTGAAGTACTGGCACTGTGTAGAGTACTGTAAGGAAAAGGCATATGCCATTTTCCCCACTGTTGTGTGATCCTGGAGTTAGTATTTATAGTTAGGGGGTGTGGGGGGCACACCTAGTTTGTTTTTATATTATATTTCACCGAAAGCTTCAGAACAATACATTTTAAACCACAGACATGCATACCTACAACGTCAATAACTAACTCTTTCCAGAAGACAACATAAAGCCAAACTAAGAGGGGGGCTACGCCCCCCACACCACCCGAAGTAGATCTGGTGAAGTTACACTGGATCAAATATCCTGAGGGGGGTCCACTTTCCCTCTTCTAGCAAGGGGATTTATATTGACCTATCCACTTTCTTTGCCCCCCTTCCCTGCACTAGTCAACACACATCCAAGGGCATCTCCCCTCTTTGGACCAAGCCTTCCCTTAGGGAGCATCATTGATGAATGCCCTCCCCCAAGATAGGCACACCCATCCCTCCTTGTCTCTCTGTCACCCAAGCCACTAATTGAACCAGGGTCAACTGGGCTGCAGTCAGGCTTTATGGCACCAGAGTAGCTCTTAAATACATTTATTAAACTATTCATTAACTGTAAACCACAAAAGAAGCGAGGTGAAAAAAGAAAACCAATAATCCAGTAAGTGAAATGGAGTCCCACAACGTAGAATGCCAAGGAATTTATTCCAACACGATAAAATTCACAGATAGACCACGTACAGCAAAGGGAACCTCGTGTTGGAATAAATTCCTTGGCATTATTCATTAACTGTATTATACTGTATGCATTAACATATATATTGTTTTATATATGTATGCATGTATGCGTGTGTGTGTGTGTGTGTGTGTGTGTGTGTGTGTGTGTGTGTGTGTGTGTGTGTGTGTGTGTGTGTGTGTGTGTGTGTGTGTGTGTATATATATATATATATATATATATATATATATATATATATATATATATATATATATATATATATATATATATATATGTACTGTATTTTACTGTATTTTTTATATTCATATCGCTAATATATATGACATTTTATGTTACTGTGTTTATGTCATGTTGTGTTTTTATGTCTTTATGTTTCTGATAAGGGCAAGTACCCGTTCCATTGCAAGTGGGAATATAGTTTTAATGTATCCATGGTGTTATCAGACAAGTCGCATAAGTGGCCATCATGAGTAATGTAGGTGTAACAATGCCCTTTTCTGGTGTTAATCACAGTGGGACTGCCCCCACATTCACAGTCCTGCTCCAGGGTTGGCCTTTCTTCAAAAAAAACAGTCATAGTTCCCAAGATTCATTCTCATGACTAACAGATACATCAACCACCCATAGGAAATGTATCCTGGCTCAAAGAAACACCAAGAACTAACAGTCCATTAACATTCACTTTTTTTCACCCTGTTTCTCTCTTTCCACCAAATTACAATACACTGCCTCACCACAGCTCCTTAAGATACTCCTCATGCCCCTTCTAAAGGCTGTCCCTTCATCTTAAGCATTTACAGATTGCCTCTAGCCTCAACCGCCACATTTCATAAAATACATATCTGGTCCCAACACACCTCTCTCAGCAAAGTACCATACTCATTAATACTGCTCCAAGCAAAGTACCATACTCATTAATACTGCTCCAAGCAAAGTACCATACTCATTAATACTGCTCCAAGCAAAGTACCATACTCATTAATACTGCCATCATGTACTCACATCTCAGACTATTTAGACTTACTAGGAACTTGATTCACTGCTTGATAACTTGATGGTTTATCAAGCCATTTAGTTATTATTTCAGGCTAGCAAATAAAAATAAACAATCAGATGTGAATTCTTTTCAGGCATTTTTATATTTCTTTTTAATTGCACCAGGACTATCAAAATGGCAGCACCATAATCTGTTACTGGTAGCATCCTATTTATAATATACATGCTGTGCTGAAAATGCACACAGTGGAGTGGTCTCCATGCATCAGTATATAGCAATCAGCCTATAAATCATAATAAAAGTGTGTGATCTCAGTATAACATTATATTTGTTACTACACACTATACGTCACGAATTTTCAAGTTACTTGCTGTACATGGACATTTCAGTGCTATAATTTGATAATGTGATTCTGTAACGCTGAGCTACAAAGACAGTTAGCGGCACATGAAAGATTGCTGGGCTAGTCTTCAGCACCTTATATTATTAATAAAAATAAAAATAATCTGCATTGATTAATATCAGTAACCTTGAGATTTGCATTCGGTAAAGCACTAACATTTAATATTTAAACATTATAAAAGGCTTTAAGTTTATTAGTTTTACTCTTCGAAGGTATCAGCTACAATGTAATGTTGATAGAATGTGATACATGGTGGTACGTACATATTCTGATCCCAAGTAAACCACAAGTTCCTTCCTTGCTTCCTTCTTTTCTTCCTTCCTTCCTAACTTCTTGCTCCCATTCTGTCTTTTTGTTTCTCTCTTTCAAGATACAGTTCCCAATAGCACACTAATTCCATGTACTGCAGAATTGTGTCTTCTTGCAATTTATATGGCGACATCCAGGCCCTTCTATTCAAATATTACCCACATTCCCAGTCTACAGGCAGCTGTGCACACTATAAGTTAGCATCTTATTCTTTTGGCAGTCCCCACTATTTCCGTGACAATCCACTACATCCGGATTATTTATTTATTAATTATTTGATAACTGGATAGTAGGTGGGTTTCTCCAAAGACCATTTTTAGCTGTGACCTGGGCACAGAAATGCAATCAAATGATTACAAAGAATATAATTATATTAGTACAGAAAATATTTACAAAATAGCAGAAGTACTGAGCATATTTACTATAGCACAGTAATTCTGAAATTTAATGCTAAGAAAGGCTAATAAATTAAAGCTGCATTGTTTTCATCCTCTGGTTTTAACTACTCTTCCAGTCCAACTTTATTTATTATAATTTATTTTCCTATTTAAATACCACACTAAATATTTCAATTAATATTATTTTAGGGGCCTATATCACTTTGTAAAATCACAAATTAGCAAACGCCTATTCATCGAACACCTGTTCATCAACTCTACTGATCATCAGAGTTTTCAGCAAACTTTCCTAGGACAAACCAATGGTTGGCCACCATCTGGAATTTGCCCTTTTCCCCACTGTAGTGCGAACTTGGTTAGGGGGGGTGCAGCAACCCTATATTGAGGGGTGTGGGGTGCATAGCCCCCCATCTGGGTAGGTGTTAAGTTTTATGGTATTGTTCAAAGTCATTAAGGTGGACTACCGTTGATTTTCCATAAATAAAATTTCACTGAAAACTCTGTTTGATGAGTAGTTGCTTCAATTAATAGGTGTTCGATGAATATGCGTTCACTGATTTGTGATTCAACAAAGTGATATAGACCCTATTTTTTGTTGTGTTCATTTACGAAAGACTTTTACTTTTTAAGATAGTGATAAGCCATGGTCTACCATTAAAGTTTTTTAAGGAAGACACACACACACACAGACACACACACACACACACACACACACATATGCCAACAGGCTAACTCCTCTCAAAGATTTGTATAATATGTCTATTGCAATAGCATTTTTTTTCTTATTTTCTCATATTGGCATTTCTTAAATGTTTCTTTTTAGCCAGTAGGAAATACATTATGCATTATTGTCTCCCTTATTAGGCACAAGTAGGTATTAAGGTACAGTATCTGATATCTAAATGTATTAGTTCCTGACACGTGGCTCACATTGTTTGAAAATGTGAGTAGGCTATACTTTAAAACCTGTGTTGGCCGAATAAAAGCCATCACATCCCTCTGTTTTCCAGTATTTTGCAGTTCTAATGGTTTTATAAGGACATAATCTACTTTTACAATATAACAGGCCTTCTAACAAGTGCTCTTGCTCTAAGGTGATCTTAATTTCAGAGCAACTTACTCTTCACATTCATCAACTAATAAAGACTTGATTAAGTCTAGGTCCTTTTGCATTTGAAGAGGGCCCTTCCCTATCTTTCTTCAAATGCAGTTTTAATTAATGGATGGGAATCATAAATTCACCTCTTGCTGTGAGGTAACAACGCTACCACCGTACCTGGGCAATGATCACATTACATCCTTTTAATCTAAATTAGAGATTGTTTTTTCTCAACTGCCAATCCTCTAAACTAATTACGACTGAGCTTACTGAGGGAATTAGTACCCACACCCCATCTTATGTACCACAGAACAAGAAACATCAATAGAAACCCACATGCCAACATACTCTCCACAGAAAAATGATAGAAAATGTAACCTCAGCACTTTAAACAGCTCATACAAATAACTGAGTGGTCACTTTACTCCCCCTCTTAGTCCTATTATTAGATAATGCTCAACACAAATTTAATGACTTTCATACATATAACTAACTCTCTGTTCCTAACCCACAAAGTTAGGGTCTGCAAAACATCCATAAATCACATCAGAAGTATGCATACCTAAAGTGCACTGTAACACCATATGGAAAATAAACCATAAATATATACCACAATCATTGTTAAATTATTTAGTAAAGCTAGAAACCAATGTAGTCTCCTGTGCAAACACAAACAACAATAATTTAATATATTACAACAAACGTCTACCTCAATCCACAAACCATCTCAGCAGAACTAAATACAAATACTATAACATGGAAAATCTACTAGTCGAAGTGTGAAAATTCTTGTCAAATTGCATCCTCACATCCAGCCGAATCAATTAGAGTCAAATACTCTAGCAAGATGGCACTAACACTTCAAACAACCCTTCTGTCTCACTAAATTCTCTCAGCATCTTATGTAAAGAGTATATCCTAAAAAAAAAAATCCTGAAACTCTTTGACTTGCCAACTGCTGACCAAATACAATCAAAATCTTATAATTAGAATCACCATAGCTTGCATACCCTGAAACAATCATATTCAAACACAGTTCGGCTGTTCAGCTATAGATTATGTACACCAGATTAGGAACAAAGTAATAACCCCCCCCACACACAAAAGTGAAACTTGGGCAGCTTTAGCTAACTGTCATCCAGCAGCACTATTCTGTTTAATTATTCTACAGGAAAAATCCGTCCAAAATCAAGCATTAACTCACCTTCATATCAAAAATCGAATTATCAAATGTCAGTATACAGGTCCAGCACCGTTACACAGAGGGATAAAGCCCTAACTATAGCCTATACAACCTGGGATCAATTAGCAGTTCAGTCATCTGAGGCATTGACATGGTGGGATGGGAGTGTCCCTCTGTGGGGAGGCTGTTCATTGAAGGTGCTCCCTAATGGGAGGCATGGTCTACAGATGGGAGTAGCCCCAGGATGCATGTTATCAAATTTGAGGAAGGAGTGGGTAAACAAAGGTAGGTTATATAATCCCTCTAATCAGTATAAGCAGTTGCCAGCACAACCCCACTAGGATGCCCTTAGGATCCAGTCCAGCCCTTGCTTACTCTAAGAATAGCTTGAGGCAGGAAGGAGGAGTAGGTAGACAGGGGCACTAGGCTCTACTTGTTGTTTTAGACTACCTATTCACAAAACTTAATAAGGACAGAATAGCAACAGTTATGTTTTTGATTTTCCAAGATCTCTATTAATGTTAGTCTTTTCATGTTTTCCCGGCCTAGGAACCTATTTTGAATGTGCAAACAAGTTCATCAGCTACCCCACCAACTATCAGCAATCTGAAAAAAAATCTCTCTGCCTACCAATATCTTATAGAGAGTGCAGCAATTGGCAATTTTTAGCCTCATCTCTTCTCCACATTCATAAATACCCTAGAGGATATTACATGATGTGGCTACACTTTGCAGATATGCGGATGACTCTATTTTTTGTGCTGCTCAAACATCCAGAAAAATGCCAAATAACTGCAAGAATCTTTCAGTGACCCCCCCCAACTGTAAACCAAAATACCGATAGTTTATTTCACTCAGTTAGACTCTTGATAGTACTACACAGCTAGATAAAATCAGGATATCTAGGAGTCACATTAGAACGAGACCTAAAGTTTGACCAATATATTGAAATCTAATACTTAAAATAAAGTGAATATTTGAAACTCTCTCCATTAGGTAATACCACATAGGGCTGTAAGCTTTCAAAAACAATGACAAGGTCCAAGCAGACTGCTCTATGCTGTTATAATTAGGAACAAATATGGAACCATGACTGCCATAGCACACTGGTCACAATGGCTGAAAAAAGGATGAAATGACTCAACAAGAATGCACCTCAACAATGAGCAAAAGATGACTGATGCACAACTACAAAAGGATTTTTATCCTGAACTGGAAAAGAAATTACATGAGATACAAAAAAAATTTACTAATTTCACTTACAAAATCAGTCCTTGGTAGAACTCAAACTCCTTCACAGATATTCGGAATGGGCCCAAACCCCCTCCAGAACACTAGCTGGACTCATAAACATCAAAGAGGGACCAAACTATATTAATGAAATAAAATACAAAGGGAAAAACTTATACAGTAATGAAGATATTAACTCTTTTGTTAATATCTTCACTGAAATGTATAATCCCCAAAACCAGACCCCAAATGAAATGCACAAAAAATTCCTAAATGAATTATCTGTTCCAAAATTATCCTTCGAGCAAAACACCCTTCTAAACAGCCCCATAACACTGAATGAAATAAAGCTAGCTATTAAAAAAAACTTAAACCAAATAAGGCGCCAGGTCCTGATGGATTTACAGGAGAATTTTATAAAACTTTTAGTCGTCACCTTTCTAAAACTCCCCTTGCCATGTATAATTATATCATCTCGAAAGGGATTACTGATAAGTATATGAACAATTCGAAAACAATATTCATCCCAAAACCAAACTCTGACAAGTCCAACCCTCTCTGCTATAGGCCCATTGCCCTTATTAAAGTGGACATCAAAATCTTATCTACCATTTTTGCTAATAGAATTCAGAAAGTTATAGCTACAGTCATTTCTTCTGAACATTTGGGATTTATGAAACAGAGGCAGCTGTGTGACAATACTCTTACCTTAAATACATTAATGTTGTTTCTAAAAAGTGATAAACACCCATGTTATGCACTCACCCTAGATGCTACCAAAGCCTTTGATAACGTTGATCAAAACTTCCTTTACCTAACCATGAAATTCTTTAACTTTCCAGATCTTATTATCAACACTATTAAGATGCTTTATAACAATGCTTCTACTTCCCTGTATATAAATAAAACTTTATCACGCCCTATTAAAATTACCAATGGCACTAGGCAAAGCTGCCCACTCTCACCTTATCTTTTCAATTTATATCTGGAACCTTTCCTTCTCTGGGTTAAACAAAAGACTTATCACCATATCCCAAAAGTCTTCAACATTGATATAAATTATTCTGCATTTGCAGATGACCTAAACATCTATTTTGAGCTTCCCAACACCGATCTTCATAAAATTCTAAATTCTATTAATCTTTTTGCTGTAGCTGCTAATTATAAATTAAACCCTGCAAAATCATCTATCTTTCCATTAAACCCTGCAAACCACTTAGAATATTACTTCCCCTGTCTGACATTCCTCTCAAATATACACTTAAATACCTAGGAATAAATTTCACACACCCTCACCAAGAACTAATAAAAGCAAACCTATACAGAGTCTGGGATCAGATAAATAATGATCTAACTAAATGGAAAAACATCAATCTTTCTTTGCTATCAAAATCTGCTATCATTAAAATGAATATTTTGCCTGGAATCCTTTTTCATCTTAACTCCATCTTCTTAAACTTTCCAAAAATGTTTTCAGAAAAATCGAAATCACAATCTCAAAGTTTTTATGGTTCCCTAAATCAACCAGAATATCATACAGGAATCTAATTACCCCAAAGAACAAAGGTGGTTTAAGTCTCCCGGACTTTAATTTATATTACCACATCATTAATGCTAGCCGTCTAATTCAAATAGCCTGTTATGATCCCTCTGCTGAATCTTGGTACCCAACCTGGAGCAAAATCTGGTGCAACTATATATATATTCATTAAAACTCAGTCCATATGCTGTCCCTTTTTTAGCACCTGATAGTGACTACAAGTTCAAGATCTTGCCTACACTAAAGAACATAATTTGCATCTTTCAAACTCTGATGACCTCCTTAAAATTGCACAATACTATTCCCTTTCTCCAACCTATTCATCTAAACCCTAACTTAAAAATCAGTAATAAAATGATCAATCTAACAAACTTCCTTATTGTTAAGAAAGCCATAGTTTGGCACTTTTATAACTCTAAAAATGTTGCCGAGGTCAAAACTTTATTTGGTGCTCCTAACAAATATGATCCTATCTTAAGACAAATTAGCTCACTTATAAAACAAAAATTCTCTAACTATAGAGTGAAGGAGCAAGACATTACAGTATCACAATCTATCATTAAATCACTTTCCCTACGGAACAAAATTATTCTGAATACCTATAAACTTGTGTCAAGCATTAAGTATGATCATTCACTACTATTTTCCAAATATTGGGACGGTATACAAGGAGAAATTTCTACGGAGTTTAAGTGCGAAGTAATCAATAATACCCTGAATCTAACCCCCTTCAAAATCCTAATTTACATCCAGCTTATGATAAACAACAATTCCTACTATACCCCAGCAGTCTTACTGAAATTCGGATACAATAAAAACCTAACCTGTCCGTTCTGTTCCCTCCCACATGTAGATATACTTCACATCTTTTGGAGCTGTAAGAATATTTACAAACTTTGGTGTTCTCTCAGAACTCAGTTGGAAAAAATGGGATATGAAAAAAACACATTCTCTTGGCAAACCATGATTTTAAATATAATTCCTAAATCTCTTAAGGGTATCCATCGCCACATCTGTGTTACAGCCTGCGCCCTTCTCAAATATTTTATAGCCAAGAATTGGGTCAATCCCTCAACAATAACTTGGGAAAACTTTACATTAATGGCAATGAAATATATATCTGCACATAAGTTATGCAATAACAACAAAAAGAAAAAAGAATATTTTCAGAATTACTGGTGTAGACTTTTTGACCTAATCCAAACTAAATAATCTTCCAAAATGTGGGTCACTAACACTACATTCCAGGAAATCCTCCATCAGTATCATATCTGGCCCTATAACCATTAGACATTGTTACCATCACACGGTAACTTTTGATTTTACAAATTATTTTGTTATATTATTTTGTTATCCTCTGGCATCCATGGTGTAAATATGTTGTAAATACGGTATAAATAGAAGTACATGGTGTAAATAGTTGTTTTTTTATGGTTATACCCTCCTTACCACTTTTCTTCTTAAGACAGTCATATATTCTTCCTTCCAAGCCACTTTCCATTTATATCTCTAGACTTTGACTGTAATAAGTTATTGGGGGTCTTTACTGCTTATATTGGTCTCTAAGATGTAAGTTTCCCTGTAAGATAATTGCTGTTTTATAAATGCATAGTTTTTGTACTAACTGTTACATATATACCTATACTTTACTGCTTCCTGTAATGCTTTACAGTTTTTCCTTTGTATGTTTGAAAAGTTTGAAAAATTCAATAAAAATATATTTGAAAAAAAAAAAAGAATGCACCTTAGTACAAACAGTAGGGGGGTGAACATGGAAAATCAGTAATTGCCCTGTGGAGAATAAATACAGGAGTTTTACAAAAACAGTACTGTAGAATGGCTGATAGCAAAATCAGTGCCGTTAACATGGAGGAACATCAGGAGGAGACTTATGGGGTGGTACATCTGGGGTGGGGCTTTCACACCAGACATTCAAGGTGGAATTTTAACACCTGAAAGACAATGCCAGACAGACCCTCTGGGAATTGGAATTATATTAAAAATCATGCAGACAGTAGGACTTCAGGTCATCAAACCTTTTGAGAGTTTGTATGTTCATTTACTACTCTTGATGAAGGGGCTGGAAATATAATGACCAGCAAGCTTCACAATGGCATCACTCTTATGGTACATCAATGTCATCATGCATAATGAACAGCTCTCAACTCTGATGTGTCCATAATCTTGTGGACTAAATGCCTCACTTGTAATCTATAACATATGATTTATTATATTAGTAGCCCAATGTAGCAGCATTAAATATCTGTTGGTGTCTGTTTTTAGCAACAAAATGTTTTAATGCAGTGGAGAAGAGTTGATCAAGCCTCTCAAAATGTTAAACATTCTTTCTGTTTTTGTGTGTTATATGCTATACAGCAGTAGCCAGTTCCAAGTTCTTTGACTCCTACTTTGTGTCAAGTTGAACAGAACTTTAAGTTGGTATCAACATTCCTATATGCAAATACTCAGTATGCATTTGACAAATTACAAATGATATATTGTCTTTTTTTTTTTTAATGCAGCAACATTGGCACTTTAAACACCATTCTGTCAGGTTTGACATTAACCCCATTAGATCTCAGATTGCATTGTTTCACTCTCATAGCAATATGAAACATCCCAGGTATTGTTTGCCATATTCAAGTTTATCTACAAAATAGATGTGTACTTTGTACATTTTACTGTGCTTGTGCTAGTTAGCTAACCATTTCAGTCTTAGGTTGTTAGCAAACTACAGTTTTTCTCTCAAGCCTGTGGCTATTTTATCCTTTCCAGGTTTAACGTTATGACTATTTTATCTCTAATGTTGCTTGCATTTACCTCTTGTAATGCCTACAAGTGTAGTCTGCCAGTTAAACAAAAATGTTTTAGACATTCAGAAAAGATGAAGGACCCACTTTTTTTTAAACAAACCTTTATTGAATTATCACTTGCAACATAGACAAATTTACATTTATACAAAATTAATCAAACAGTATTAAACATTAACTGGCTAAGGCTCTTGCCATCCCCATACTGCCTTTTTTAGGCAATGTCACAAAAACAAAATTCCCAGTGTGAAAATACCCTCTAAAACAACCTCACGGTTATGGTGCTAAATGCTAAGAGTCTAAAGCAGAAACTGCACTCACTGGAAGCAGTCCTCACCCTGGAAGATGCTGACATTTGTGCAGTCAGTGAGACCTGGTTTAAGAATGTGGACAGCACCCCAGCTATACCAGGTTACATTTCCTTCCACACATTCAGACCACAAACTGAAGATGTGAGAACTAAAGGAGGTGGCATATTAATATTCATTAAAAACAAACACACCTCTAGATTGGTTAAACGGCACAATTCCCTTAAATTACTTCAGGTGCAACTGACTGTAGGCAAGACCCCTCTTCAAGTCATTGCCAGCTATAGGACCCCCTTCATGAATCAGGACATCCACGTAGGCTTCTTGGATCTACTTAAGTCAATCAAGATACAACAAAACACCCTGGTTTTGTGTGACCTTAATTACCCGTCCATAGACTGAGTAAGTTATACATGTTCTAACTCACTTGCCCAAAGGTTTCTGAACTTTGTTAACTCCAATGCCAGGACCAACTGGTTGACACACCCACAAGCTCTTCAAACATCCTGGACCTGGTGCTTACCAACATGGGGGACTGCTGCACCACTCCCAGTGTGTGGCCATCCCTGGTGAGATCTGACCACAAATCAGTCTCACTAGAAGTAACTATAACACAAGACCCCCCCTTAGCAACAACTAGACTAAAAACATCTCCAAGGCCAAATACAGGCTCTTACGTGATGGTATAAATAGATTCATAGCACCTCCCCCCACTGATGGAACAGACACCTATGCTGAGTTATACACCAATGCTTTATACAAGCACCTGTACAATTGTATAGACTCTGCCATACTTGATAGAACCAAAGCAAGATATTCAAGGAAAAACAAACCTGCCTGGTGGATAACTGCCATTAATAGACTATCCAATGGAGAAAGAAATTGCTGTCTAAGAGTAGGAAGGAACGGTCTCAAAACTGGAAACACTCCCTCCTCAACTTAAACAAATACGACTCCTGGTGAAGTCCTCCAAACCTAACTATGAATTCAAATTAGCTTCCCTAACTAAGGATAACCACAAGGCATTCTTTAGTTACAGCCATAACCTCAAAGATAAGGCCCAGATTTGTGCTGAACTCGTAGTTAATGGTACTATGTGTATAGAACCTGTGAATATAGCAAACCTGCCGGCTAACAGGTTCAGTGAAAACTTCCCTCTCCTGTCCCTGTCACATATACCCCAAAGCATCCCTAACACCTGTCTCCCACATAGTATTTCCGAGGAGCAGGTCTTAAATTCCCTCTTCAAGGCCAAAAACACAGCCTCTATGGGACCAGACAACATCCCAGGCTGTGTTCTACATGGATTAAAACAGGAATTAGCATCACCATTGAGCATGATTTTCAATCACAGTCTAAGCACTGGCTTCATCCCAGTGCAATGGAAAACAATTACTGTCATCCCTTTGCACAAGGGGGTGCATCCATGGACCCCGGGAACTATAGACCCATTAGTCTAACCAGCCTTATCTGGACCTTATTAACAAAGATATAGGAAATCTTCAAACGTTTGACCCCACCAAGTTTGGCTTTGTCAAGGGGAGATCATGCCTGTTAAACTTGGTGTACTTCTTTGAGACAGTCACCAAAGCCCTAGATGAGGCTTACCTAGACTTAGCCAAGGCCTTTGACACAATCCCCCACTCAGGCATCATTGATAAACTCACCCAGCTGGGTATCAACCCATATATTGTCAGGTGGTTGCAAACTGGCTCACTGATAGAACTCATACGGTCAAAATAGAGGACTCCACCTCCTCCAGCAGATCCGTAACCAGTGGTGTTCCACAGGGATCGGTTCTGGGACCCCTACTGTTTGGAATCTACTTCTCTGAAGTACAGGCCAAAACTAGAGGACTGTGGCTGACAAAGTTTGCTGATGACTGCAAACTGCGAGCAATCACTGAAACCCTTAGCGATGTCAACGTCCTACAAGAAGGTCTTACGCAGACTAATGACTGGTGGCAGAGTCATGGTCTTAAACTGAATGTAAAAAAATGCATTATCATCCCCTTCTGCAAGGGTGATGTTCCTGCAAACTACCACATTAACAGCAATACCCTAAGCATACAGTCAGTGGTAAGAGATCTGGGCACACAGGTTGACAGCAACCTTAACTTCGATCACCATGTCTCCACAGTGGTAAGAAGGGCATTTTATATTGCTCATCTCATAAGTAAGGACACTGCCTCCAGAAAAAAGAGGTTATAACCCCCTGTACTCTTCTCTCATCAGGCCATTATCAGAGTACAACGCTCCCTTTGGTATGTTCCTTTACAAACACCTGCAGCAATTGGGGAGACCACAAAGGTTCCTTACAAAGAAAATTCAGGGTCTTCAAGATCTGTCTTATGTAGACTGACTGAAATCATTTTTATTCTGTGTCATGCAGACTGCTCAGAGGTGACCTGTGCCTTGCATATAGAGCAATCTCTGACCCACCTTTAATGGAAATGCTGCACATTCACAAGTCAAATGGCACATGGGTGACTCACTCAGAGAACGTTAACCTGGTATGTGACATCAACAGAACTTGCTGGAGAGACAGATTTGTCTCACAGAGCTTGCGTCACCTTTGGAACAAGCTTCCTATTCATGTTAAACCAAGCCCCTCATTGGCCCTATTTAAGAGTAATCGAAAATTCAGCCTGGGAGTTCCAACCGTGTCCTTCTTGGACAGGGGGAGTAGGTGCTGATTTTCGTGTCTGCTTGAACCAGACACCCTTGGGAACATGGGCTGAACTTGGCTAGGCTTGTAAGGGCCATTGGGCCATTAGCCTAGTAACCTCCTATGATCCTATGAAGAAACATTATACTTCACACATATATTGCTATATATCATATAACCTAAGCAACAGTACATAAAATTATTCAATTCCTGCCCCCCTTTTTTTAAACAAGAAACATCATTATTAAACCATCACAAAAGCAAACCATACCAACACCATCCTATTTGCAAGCATTTTACATCACAAACCAAACTGACACACTTCCAGTTGCAAACATTATACATCACTTATAATCTACCCAATCATTTTCAGTCAAACATTACATAGCTCATTTAAGTCCTGACTTTTTTAAACCTCATTTCTCCCCTGTATGCATTGTTCCTGCAATTCCCATTTTTTCCTATGTAGTTTGCTACTACCCTTTTCTAAAGATCTCACTTCCAGTTGTTTTATCTCTGTTACTATATTCACAACCTTTAATATAGTTGGTTTAGATTTTGATTTCCATTTTCTAGTAATTGCTTTTTTGGCAGCCACCATAATTAGACACAGCAAGGGCTTACCATATCTAGGCAATTTCAATTCTTAATCATAGTTCAGAAAAATCATCTCCCTCGTCACAGAAATCCACCCACCCAGAATCTCGGGCAGTGCATCCCACAGGGAAACCTTAAAGTCCACCAACTCACCGCACTCCCAGAAAATATAGGTTCATAGGTAGGTACTAGGCTATCTGCCTGAGGGCATGTATAAGCCTAGCCAGAGTGTGTCGGCTTTCGTCACCCCATTGATTAATTAACTGAGCCTCTGTCAAGCAGAGCCAATGAAGTGATCCCAGGGGTGCGTTTTCTGTTACCCATCCACTCGTCAAGGCTTCTCTTGAAGAGTGTTAGTGAGGGGCTCTGCCTAATAGGAATTTTGTTCCAAAGCATGGGGAGTCTCTGTGACAGGAATCTATCCCTCCGGCATGTTCTAGTTATTGTTGTGGTGAGGTTTAGCTCACTAGAGTGCGTGGCTCGCAGTGACTTGGATTTCTTTAGGTGGAGCATGTCCATCAATTCTGAGTTGGACATGGCTTTGTACGTCAGGCAGAGAACACCTCTGAGTAAGCGATATGTCACTGAGTACAGCCGGAGTTTTTTCAATCGGGCTGCATAGGACATATGTTTGAGGCTAGTAATCCTCTTGGTGAGGTGCTTTTGTGGTCTTTCCAGCTGTTGGAAGTGTCTTGTGTGGTACATCCCAAATGGGGCATTGTACTCTATGATGGGTCTGATGAGTGATGAGTAGAGGGGCACTATAACCTCTTTCTTTCAAGATGCGAACCTCTTAGTAATTAGATGGGCCACATAGAAGGATTTCCTAACTACGCTGGCAATATGATTCTGTATTAAGGGGGCTGCTGCCTATGTGATAATTCGTGGGTGTTTTGTTTTTCTCAAATGGGATGACTATGCATTTTTTGGCATTTAGCTTGAGTACATGACTTTGACACCAGGTGTCTGTCTCAGTAAGACCTATTTGAAGGATGCCTGTGTCAGCCGGAGAGTCAATTATGGCTCCCAGTTTGCAGTCATCTGCAAACTTGGTTAGCCATAGTCCTCCTGTGTTTGCCTGTACTTCTGAGAAATATATGCCAAACAGTAGGGGTCCTAGAACTGAGCCTCGCGGGACACCACTTGTGACTGGTTTAGAGTTGGACCTGGAGCCCGCTATTCTTACTGTGTGAGTTCTGTCTGTAAGCCAGTTGGCACCCCATCTTGTGACGTAGGGGTTTATGTTCAGGCTGGTGAGTTTTTCTATAATACCCGAGTGAGGAATGGTGTTGAACGCCTTGGCGAGATCAAGGTAGGCTGTGTGAACCATCTTTCCCTCGTCTATGGCCTTGGTGACGGTCTCGAAGAAGTCAACCAGGTTTAGAAGCCATGATCTGCCCTTAACAAAGTCGAACTGGGTCTGGTCAAGTGTTTGGAGGTTCCCAATGTCTTTGTTAATGAGTTCCATGATGATGCGCTACATAGCCTTGCAGACCAGGCTAGTCAGGCTTATGGGGCAATAGTTACCAGGGTCAGTTGTGGCCCCTCCTTTGTGTTGTGGAATAACCATTGCTGTGCACCATTCTATGGGCACATAGCCTGTGGAGAGGCTGAGGTTGAACAGCGTGTTTAGGTGGGGGGTTAGTTTGTTCTGTAGTTCGTGCAAGACGAGCCTGGGACACCATCTGGCCCCATTGATGCTGTGTTTTTGGCTTTTGAAAGGGCTGTTTTTACCTGTGCTTCTGTGATTTTCAGGACACTACACTTTTCCGGCATTGTTGTGGGCCCTTTTGAAGGTGAGAGGGAGGTGAAGTTTGCACTGAATCTATTTGCCAGGATGTTGGCAATTATCAGTAGGTTCAGTATATTTTGTGCTATTTTGCACTAGCTCAGAGCATATCTGCGAGTTGCCACTTAGATTCTTGACATAGCTAAAGAAGGCTTTGTGGTTATCTTTCAAATCCTTAGCTATTTTTCTTTCGAAGTTAGCCTTGGATGATTTTATGAGGGAGCTTAGTTTCTTACTGATACTGATCAGGGATGTCTTTTCTTCTTGGGATTTGCTTTTTTTCTGAACTAGTTTCCTCCTTTTGTTGTATAACCTGTTTATGGCAGGGGTCCACCAGACTGGTTTCCTTTTCTTAGGGGGAGTGAGTCTTGGTTTTGCTAGGGATGGCACGATCCATGCATCCTTGTAGGTGCTCATAGAGTGCAATTGTAAAGGATTCTGCATCTTGGGCAGTGTTATCCTTTAGAGTGGGGTCTGTGAAACTTACCACCTCTGCCTTAAGTAAGGTGAAGTTTGCTTTAGAAAAGTTTTTCACTGTGGTTTCCTTGGTTGGGGGTGGTGGTCGGGTGTGGACATCCAGGGTGATTAGTTTATGGTCTGATCTAACTAGTGACGGGTTGACCTCCGGTACAGAACACCTGTTGCCAATGTTGGTGATGTTATATGTTATGGCTTCTGGTAGAGGAGTTTACCAGCTGATCCAGGGCATTTGAGTAGATAAATTCCAGGAAGCGCTGAGCCTGGGAGTTTGTACTCAAGTAGTTTTCCCAGTTAATGGTAGGGTAATTGAAATTGCCCAATATCAGGGTGTTCGGTAGGACCCGAGTGGTGGTCCTGGGTCATGGAGGGTGATCTGCAGCAGGCCACAATTTGCATTGCAGATTTGCCTGATGTTAGCTGCACATGGATGATCTCAGAGATATCATGCTGCGCCACCAACCTGGAGGTGTGGGTATCCTTGATGAATATGGATACACCCCCTCCTTTTGTGTTTCGGTCCGTGTTCTGTGGCCGAAATGTGTGGTATGAGTTATAGCCCAGTAGTGCTGGAGTGCTCTCTGGAGCCTTGAACCAGGTTTCCATTACTGCACAGATGTCGATGTTCAACATACTTAGGAGTGCTTCGAGCGCATGCATTTTGAGATTTATACTCCAGGCGTTGAGTAGCATAACACTCATTTTTTTACTTGTGCTGTTTACAAAGGTGGGCTTGAATTTTGAGCCTTGCCTAAAAAAGGCACTATGGGGGCAGTAAGAGCCTTGGCCAGTATTCGAAAGCCAAGGGGTGACAGGTGCAAGCCATCTCTTGTGAAGCAACGTGGCTTGTCGAGCATGTCATCCCAGGCTGACAGACACTGGATCCCCTTTGAATGACACCAGAAGCTTAGCCAATTGTTGAAATTGATCATTTTTTTCTTTATACTGAGGTATCATTCTTGGTGAGGGCAGGATGCTACTCAGGGTCAGGGTCATACCTGCCTGGGCTACATGATCAGAGAGCTCTTCCATGTCTCTTTTCATGTAGTCCAAGGAGGTATGTCTCAGGTCATTCACACCAACATGAACAATGACAGAGTCATATTAGTACTTGTTCTGGAGTGACCTGAGTGCTTGTGTTATGTGGCGGATTCTGGCTCCCGTCAGGCAGCTAACAGTAACCTTCTCCTTGTCCAGCCTAGTGAGTGGGGCGTCAGTGTGCCTGACTATTGAGTCACCTATTACTAGTGTGTTAGTATGTTATTATGCCTTAACGGCTGTGATTGTGTGGCACATTGATTTTGTGTTTTATGTGTTGTCTGGTTTGTAGCGAGAGGTTCAGGTTTTGTGGATGTCTGCTTTGGAGCTCTCTGATGCTTTTGCAGGTTTTTATTTAGAGCCTCTGAGTATAATTTTGTGTATTTATGTGTATTTTTTGCCAGTGCTGGTTTAGTAGGTCTATGTGAGGCTGGAGGTGTGGTGCAAGTGTTAACCTTCTCCTCATGACTGTCTGTTCCAATCTTGGGTGGAGAGACCTTAGCCTCCAGTTTGGCTGTATAATTGCATCTCTTGCATATGTTAGTGTTTTGTGGTAGGAGGAGAGGGTTGTCTGTGTACATCAGGCAGTTGTAACATTGCCTCAGGATACCCAGATTCACCAGCTGGACTGGAGAGTACACCTGAAGTTGCCCTTTGGTCATGCCTGAATAGTAGGGTGAGCTGCTTAGTCGCATGGTTGGTGAGGGGTGGATAAAGAGCCTTGCCTTGCTGGGCAGTCAAGTGTTGGGGTATATTAGTAAATGTATATGTTCTCAAGTACCTCTTTCTTCCATGTCACACCTCCAACATTTGCTGTCTACCTGAGGAAAACTTCTCTGGAGTCTACGTGGGGTGCAAAAATAGCTATGTAAACATTTCCAAGCAAAAATCCTAAATCTTCTAGATTTTGTTGCATATTTGGGAGACATACATATATCCTCCCATTGTTTCTTTGTGAATTGCTTATCCAATCTCTCTTCCAAATCCTTTCTAACCATCTCTGATTGATTCTTATAGTTATCATGCAATATTTTATACACTCATTCTTTTTTAATGGCAGCTTCTGTTCTAGATTTTACTAAAACCTCTACCAGAGCTGGTCTTTCATTTAGGACTCCCTCCCCCCATTTCTTTCCCTTTACCTATACACTGATATCAATCCTTGATAGAGAAGGCAATCTCTAACCTGAAGTCCAAATAAATTCTTGGTCTCTTCCCATTCTATTACCTTTCACTCTCTAGTTATTTGCTCTCAACAACCCATCTTGTCTCTTTTTAAGAAAGTAACTTTGAAACAAAGATGTAAGAATACCCAGTCCTGAAGTACCCCACAGCTGTATTAGTTCCGGAAACAGGGAGGGGTCAGCTTTGATCCTGAAATTCGTAGTCTAGAGAGAAATAATCAAAAATACCAATAGACCAAGAAAACACTAGACAGGAAACAGCTAGGATAAATACTCCACCAAGGTACAATAAAGTCATAAATATCCACAAAGAAATGGTGACGTAACCAAGGCACAAAATGTCCTAGTTTAAACACAGTCCAAGAATGAATGAAACGTAGGTAAAATCCAAGGTAAATTTATTCACTCAGGTAAGAGCTTTCATGATACACATATCACTTCTTCAGACCTTCAAACAAACACTTCCTACCCAACTATATTTAAACAGTATTCAAATCAATCAAATCAAACCAATTAATGCTTAAAGTAATTAGTACTTAAAGTAAAACCAGTCATTCTGCAATATGTACAAAGTCATACTGGAAAAACATTTCAAGTATAGATATGTAATAAACATTGTAACATAAAATGTATTAGTTAAAAATAATTAAAATATATATTTAATATGTTTCTCTGTCTTTCATTAAAATAATTTAATTTCATTTGGACAACCTCCTATTCTTCAGAACTGGTTTCAAGGGTATTCTATCATTAAGGCCTTTTCCTTTATTAGCTCTTAATCTGATAATCCACCTAGTTTCAGAGGTCTCTGTATATTTTAATAACTAATAATTAACTAATCCAACTATCAGCGTTCCTTTAGCGATGACGTCAACAGCTCGTTTAAATGGTGGAATGGAAGGGAAGCGAAGGCTGGAATCCATCGAGCAAGTGTCAACAACTTTTGTTCACTCGAGTGAAAAAGTGGAAGAGAGGCGAAGGCTGGAGTCCACCGAGGAAGTGCAACAAAAGAAAGATACATCAGGAATACAAAATGATGGACAAGAAGGTACATCAAAACAGGTTTTTCACACATTTCCAATAAAACTGAATACTTCAGAGAGACAATTACAGAGAGGCAGGTCATACAGCATGAACCGCAACAAAAGGAAAATACCTACAAGCCCTCCAGCCATGGGTGTATCCAAGAAGGCATGGAGGAAGGAAGCATAGTTTTAAATATTTCCTCAAGGAACCTGATTGAACATGAAAGAAATGTATTGGAAAGGGGACTTTCTTTTATTCCATCACAACGGACTGAGGTAACTGATACCATTTTATATTTGCACATGTTTGGTAGGAATGTTTTGTTAAAAATTATTTTTAAAAATCAGGAAGGTGAGCCTAAAGATGTTAATGTATATAAGAAACCTAGTCTATTTATTCCACCCAGCCATCCAGTTATTGATGTTTTTATTAACATTTGTGAGAATGAAATATTTGAAAATGTGAATGGTAAAAACAGAACTAAAACTTTCTCCAATTTTATCAGGGATGAATGGAATGCATTAAAACAATTACAGTCTGACACAAATGTTATCATTAAGCAAGCAGATACAGGTGGCCCTGTAGTTTTAATGGATAAAATGTAGTATGACACAGCGATGTATGAAATGCTACAGGATACCTCTGTATATGAAAAATATCAGCCAAGCTGATATGGAGGGGATGTTATCACGATTGGATGGGATACTATATGATTGTTTATTAGATAATACCATCTCAAATGAGCTATACGATTACTTTAAGGTAAAACAACCTCTAGTGCCTAACATACATGGTCTGCCGAAAATCCATAAGAATGTATATCAACCTATACAAGAAACAAAGTGCAACACGAACCAAGAAAAAGTGTAATCCACAGCAGTGACAACCAACCACGAAGTATCTTCAGTGCAGAGTCTTTATTAGACAAAACAGTAGCAAAAAGCTGGCAAACAAAAATAAAAACAAGCGCTTTCGCCTGGCTGATACCAGGCTTTATCAAGATATAAGCATGAGGAAACTTAGCCCATTTATACTGTTCAGTAGTCATCTGACTTGCATCTAATTGATTAATTAGGGCAAATTAAAATAAATTAAGTTAATATAGATGCAATTAAATAGAATGCTCTTTAAAGGTATCACAGAGGCATTAATATATAAAAGAGTTAATAAAGTATATATATGCAACCTTCAAAATATCTGTACTTGATTAAAACCTTTGAAATTCAATTAATACATTAAATATCCATATATAATATTATAAAGCCTATATAAATACAATGAAAATATTCTAAAAAATGTAAATATATATAATTATAAACTTTTAAAATTATAAACTTTTAAAACATCTAAACTACTACTATACAAATGGCTATACTTGTAAACCTTAAAAAATACACTTCAACCAAATAAAAAGTTTACAATTTCATACATGCTTAATGAGTGTAATAAATATTAAGGCATTCTCTATAACATAGGTACTGCAAACAATAATATTAAAAAACTCCAAAAAACATGCATAGTAGATCATATATTATAACCTGGCCCTTCTAATCTTCAATACACTGTGAATACTAATATTGTCATTTAACCCTGGGGGTTTAGTAACATTTAACTTTAATTGCCACATCAATTCCTTATATTCCAATGATGTTTCCCAGTCTCCCCCTCTTGGATTCTGCGATGCTTGCTCAAGAACCATAAATTTTAATTTCATGTTGGGGCATTTTAAAGAATGCTTATAAAAAGCATTAGTTTCTTTCCCTTTCGCAACGTCATATAAGTGCTCATAAATTCTTCTTTTCAAGGACCTTTCAGTCTTCCCTATATAAAAACTTGAGCATTGAGTACATAAGCTGAGGTAGACTAGTCCCTTACTTGCACAGTTATAATATCCTGCTGATTTAACCTTGAAATTCCTTGCAGTTATATGTAAGCTGTTATTATTAATAATGTATGTACATTGCTTACATGCCCCACATTTATATGTTCCTAGTCTAAGGGTGGGTTGTGCAGCCAGGTCATGAAACTGTCTTTCAAATAAACCCTTCAGATTAACGTTCCTTTTATTCACAAAGTTGGGCTTATCCAATATTAACTCTTTAATGTCCTCTTGTAGTGTTAAAACTGGCCAGTACCTAGTCACAATTTTTTCAACCTGTGATGAATCCTTACTAAATGTGTGTATAAATAAATTACGAGTCTCAAATTGGGTGTCTCTTTGGGTACCTCTATTCTCATTTGATGATGTTCCTAAGAGCGGAAAATATTTACTTGTTCTACTAGTAATCACTTCTTCTGCCAACTTATTAATTAAATGCTTAGGATAACCTCTTTCCATGAATAAAACTTTCAAAAAATTCATTTCTTGCATAAATAGTTGTTCTGTGCTACACATCCTAGCTGCTCTAATAAATTGGCCTTTCAAGATACCTTTCTTCTGGTGGAAAGGATGCCCACTCTCAAAATGCAAGTAGGAATTAGAAAAAGTCTTTTTCCTATAAATTTTGGATTGAAAAGAGCCAGTGTGCTGATTTTTAAAAAGAGAGACATCCAGATAATTCAGAAATTCATCACTAATATTGTATGTAAACTTTAAAAATTGTGTGGACGAATTAATATAAAACATAAAATCTGTAAATTCATCTAGGTTACCATTCCATAACACACAAATATCATCCAAATAACGTTTATAATGTGTAATAAACCTCGACCAGGGGGTTAAGAATATAAATTTATCCTCCCAGTAGTGGAGTACGAGGTTGGCATAGGATGAAGCACAAGGAGCACCCATGGCAACCCCCTTTTTTTGTTTAAACAATTCGCCATTAAAGTATATGTAATTGTTATCAAGTATAATTTCCATAAATTCTACTAGCAGTCTGATGGTATTTGGGTTAAATTCAGAAGACTTACATAAAACTTCATTAAACCATTCTAAACCAACCTCATGAGGGATGCTTGGAAACAATTCTACAATATCTATACTAATCATAAAATTAGTTGCATCATAAAAATTACTTTGGATACCTTTAAGGAAGTCCCAAGAGTCCTTACAAATACAATCCACCGAAAGGACTAAATGTTTAACGGTTTCATCAATAAACTTCCCAAGTGGTTCCACAATACTACCTGCCCCAGCCACGATCGGTCTAAATCGTAAGGGGTCCAAACCTTTGTGCACTTTAGGTATTCCAAAAATTACTGCTGTAGTAGGTTTATTGACAAACAAGTAATTATATAATTTTTCATTAATTGCCCCTTGCATCAAATGGTCATATAATACATATTTAATTTTAGCATAAGCAATATTAATCTCATTAACTGAAACAGTGGTGTATTGTTCAGTGTCTTGCAACATATTATACATTTGTGCTTCATAGTCCCAGTTGTACATTAATACCACCCCACCCCCTTTGTCTGGTTTCATAACTCGTATACCTTCCTTCTTTAGAGTATTAATTAGTTTGAAAACTTCAGTACTCAAGTTTGAAGGTTGAGAAGACATGTTTACAGAAAATTGGTTTCTTAAATCATTTTCAACCAATTCTTCAAAGATTTTTAAAGCTGGGTGTGTGGGAGGATTCAGTGTACTGGGTCTTGCAAAACTTTCATTCATATGTGCTTGTCCTTTAAAAAAGACATTTAAATTTAAGCGTCTAACAAACAATTTTAAGTCCAGAATGGTGTTAGTTAAATCCAATTGTCGTAGTGGAACAAATTGTAAACCTCTAGTAAACAAAATGAAGTGCTCAGGAGTAACTGCAGTGTCAGTGTAATTGTAAATACAAAAGTTATCTTTCTTTATAACCAAACAGTTAGATGTGGTAGAGTCCAACAATATATCTCCATATTCATTGTCATTAAGCACTTCAGATACTTCTATCTGCGAAGATTGCCCCAACCTTGTTGTTGGTATGAACCTCCCTTGCCCCCCGGTCTGCCCTGGGGGTAATGAAAAACCTGGTGAGCATTCTTATTAGTTTTTTGTGCTAGGCGCTCACTTCTTCGCGGAATATCTTGAGCTGGAGAAGTAACATTGTCAAAATTATCTAACTCATCCATTCTATTGTGTGTTTGGTTGTTGTACAATCTACCTTTACCTGACACAGAGAAAGCCAAACCTTCCCTGTATTCTATTAGGTCACGTTCTAACTTTCTAATCTTCCTATTAACAATTTTGCAACAATGCTGGTCAACTTCATGAAACACATTGTCATAGTCCCTTCTGATACTACCAAAATTTTGATCTTTCACAATAGAATCATTAAGTGCATTAAGCTCATTTAACAGATTATCAGCTTTTGTTTTATAATAATTTATCATCAATTTTAACATGTCCAACCCTGTTCTATTAAAAAGTTCAATCAGTTCTTTGTGTAGACTAGAACCAGGAACAGCGTTGTTGGGGAATTTAAAAAGGCGCAACCCCTTGGGTACTCGCTGCACACGTACACATTCAGATAGGTAATCAATTTCAAGTTGTGTCGATTTAAAACCATAAAGTTTATCACTTAATTCAGAAAATTTTTGTTCAGTACTGCTACTGTCAGTATTAGATTTGGAAAAAGTACCTTGCTTGAAAGAGAACTGTCGTTTTGTCCAATTGGAAAAATTAAAGTCCCTCGTAGAAACGTTCTGTCTTTGAGCTTGCTGCTTCAAAGGTTGCTCACGTAATTCGGCGTTGACCAATGAGGTATCATCTGGAACGTCCATATGGAACACCCCATTCAATCTAGATGCTGACGGTGATTTATTTAGGACCCCTCCCCCCATTTCTTTCCCTTTGCCTATACACTGATATCAATCCTTGATAGAGAAGGCAATCTCTAACCTGAAGTCCAAATAAATTCTTGGTCTCTTCCCATTCTATTACCTTTCACTCTCTAGTTATTTGCTCTCAACAACCCATCTTGTCTCTTTTTAAGAAAGTAACTTTGAAACAAAGATGTAAGAATACCCAGTCCTGAAGTACCCCACAGCTGTATTAGTTCTGGAAACAGGGAGGGGTCAGCTTTGATCCTGAAATTCGTAGTCTAGAGAGAAATAATCAAAAATACCAATAGACCAAGAAAACACTAGACAGGAAACAGCTAGGATAAATACTCCACCAAGGTACAATAAAGTCATAAAAATCCACAAAGAAATGGTGACGTAACCAAGGCACAAAATGTCCTAGTTTAAACACAGTCCAAGAATGAATGAAACGTAGGTAAAATCCAAGGTAAATTTATTCACTCAGGTAAGAGCTTTCATGATACACATATCACTTCTTCAGACCTTCAAACAAACACTTCCTACCCAACTATATTTAAACAGTATTCAAATCAATCAAATCAAACCAATTAATGCTTAAAGTAATTAGTACTTAAAGTAAAACCAGTCATTCTGTAATATGTACAAAGTCATACTGGAAAAACATTTCAAGTTTAGATATGTAATAAACATTGTAACATAAAATGCATTAGTTAAAAATAATTAAAATATATATTTAATATGTTTCTCTGTCTTTCATTAAAATAATTTAATTTCATTTGGACAACCTCCTATTCTTCAGAACTGGTTTCAAGGGTATTCTATCATTAAGGCCTTTTCCTTTATTAGCTCTTAATCTGATAATCCACCTAGTTTCAGAGGTCTCTGTATATTTTAATAACTAATAATTAACTAATCCAACTATCAGCGTTCCTTTAGCGATGACTTCAACAGCTCGTTTAAATGGTGAAATGGAAGTGAAGGCTGGAATCCATCGAGCAAGTGTCAACAACTTTTGTTCACTCGAGTGAAAAAGTGGAAGTGAGGCGAAGGCTGGAGTCCACCGAGGAAGTGCAACAAAAGAAAGCCACATCAGGAATACAAAATGATGGACAAGAAGGTACATCAAAACAGGTTTTTCACACATTTCCAATAAAACTGAATACTTCAGAGAGACAATTACAGAGAAGCAGGTCATACAGCATGAACCGCAACAAAAGGAAAATACCTACAAGCCCTCCAGCCATGGGTGTATCCAAGAAGGCATGGAGGAAGGAAGCATAGTTTTAAATATTTCCTCAAGGAACCTGATTGAACATGAAAGAAATGTATTGGAAAGGGAACTTTCTTTTATTCCATCACAACGGACTGAGGTAACTGATACCATTTTATATTTGCACATGTTTGGTAGGAATGCTTTGTTAAAAACTATTTTTAAAAATCAGGAAGGTGAGCCTAAAGATGTTAATGTATATAAGAAACCTAGTCTATTTATTCCACCCAGCCATCCAGTTATTGATGTTTTTATTAACATTTGTGAGAATGAAATATTTGAAAATGTGAATGGTAAAAACAGAACTAAAACTTTCTCCAATTTTATCAGGGATGAATGGAATGCATTAAAACAATTACAGTCTGACACAAATGTTATCATTAAGCAAGCAGATACAGGTGGCCCTGTAGTTTTAATGGATAAAATGTAGTATGACACAGCGATGTATGAAATGCTACAGGATACCTCTGTATATGAAAAATATCAGCCAAGCTGATATGGAGGGGATGTTATCACGATTGGATGGGATACTATATGATTGTTTATTAGATAATACCATCTCAAATGAGCTATACGATTACTTTAAGGTAAAACAACCTCTAGTGCCTAACATACATGGTCTGCCGAAAATCCATAAGAATGTATATCAACCTCCTTTAAGACCTATAGTGTCAGGACATAATTGGTCTACACAGTCTATCTCCATATATGGTGAGAAGAATTTAAGAATGTTAGTAAATAAGAACAGGAATATTCTAAGAGACTCTAAGCAATTCTTGCAGGACCTATATGTGTTTAATAATGCATATGAAAGCCAAGATGGAGATCTGCTATTCGTGACACTAGATGTATGCTCGTTGTTTACTTGTATTCCCAATACAACCGGATTAGAATTGTTGAGACAATATTTGTTGGAAGAAGGGACATATAATGGAAAGAAAATAGATTTAATATGCTTATTAATGGAGTTAGTTTTAACCAACAATGTGCTGAGTTTTGATGGTAAATTATATAAGCAGAAAGATGGTATGGCCATGGGGACGGCAAGCGCAAATAGCTATGCCAATCTCGTCATGGCCACATGGGAAAACAGGAATGTGATTACTAATGAAAGATGGCCCTAGATCCAATTTTATAAACTGTTTGTTGATGACCTCTTCCTGTTATGGAGTGGTAATGATGCAAAGTTAAAAGAATTCACTACAGAAATTAATAACAGCACTGACTTTCTAAAATTTGAGATGAAATACTCTAGACAGGAAATAGAATTTCTTGATATAATGATTAGTATGGATGATGTGAATGGGATAACCACCAAGTTGTTTAGGAAGAAATGCCATAGAAATATTTAACACAGAAGCAGTATGCATCCGGGACATATCTTTAAGAATGTAGTAAAAGGGCAAACCCTTAGGACTTCAAGGCTAACAGCCAGGGGTGATGAATTTAAGAACTAACTAGTTTGAAACTCAGATTTAATGAAAGGGGTTATGCTGATAGTATGACCACAGGAATCCTGGATGCATCTACTTCATGGAGAGATAGTATAGGTAAGCCGCATTTTTCAATGCCCAGTAATGATAGAACAGGTTATGTTCAACATAAAAATGAATCTGTTAGATTCTCTACTTATTTTACCAGCGATGTGAATATAATAACCAGTGTGATAAAAAAGAATTGGAATATATTAACACAGAATCCAGAAATCAAACAAGTCATAGGGGAAAATCCAAGTTTTATATTTAAGAACAGGAAATCTTTAAAAAGAATGTTATGCTATCCACACCATAATAAGGGACAAGATATGACAGGAGTAAAAGGGATGTTTCCTTGTGGTAGATGCAATCAATGCATATACATAAATCATGAGAATGTATTTATACATCCAGACACTAAGCGAATATATGATTTTAGTGTAGCAGCCAATTGTAACACAAACCATGTGGTCTACTTGGCTGTCTGTCAGAAATGCTCTGCATTTTATGTGGGCAAGACTGACAGACAGCTAAGATTTAGAATTAGGGAACACTTATTAAATATTAGGAATGGTGTTGCCACTAATGCGTTAGCCAAACATGTGTCCTCTGAAGGCAATGACCATAATTTTATGTTCTCAGTTATTGAGAGAATTATTCCTAATGAGAGAGGTGGTGATATAAGGAACCATACAGAGACCTCTGAAACTAGGTGGATTATCAGATTAAGAGCTAATAAAGGAAAGGGCCTTAATGATAGAATACCCTTGAAACCAGTTCTGAAACATAGGAGGTTGTTCAAATGAAATTAATTTATTTTAATGAAAGACAGAGAAACATATTAAATATATATTTTAATTGTTTTTAACTAATGCATTTTATGTTACAATGTTTATTACGTATCTATACTTGAAATATTTTTCCAGTATGACTTTGTACATATTGGAAAATGACTGGTTTTACTTTAAGTAATAATTACTTTAAGCATTAACTGGTTTGATTTGATTGATTTGAATACTGTTTAAATATAATTGGGTAGGAAGTGTTTGTTTGAAGGTCTGAAGAAGTGATATGTGTATCATGAAAGCATTTACCTGAGTGAATAAATTTACCTTGGATTTTACCTACATTTCATTCATTCTTGGACTGTGTTTAAACTAGGACATTATGTACCTTGGTTACTTCACCATTTCTTTGTGGATTTTAAAAATACCAATAGCTTGAGTTGATGGAAAATGCTGTGATTTTGAACATCAGCCGGGGAAGAACTGATAATAAATAATCAGACCTTTTTTACAGCTCTTTGCACAGTTGATCACCTGCACTTCAGACAGTAAATTATTTGTAATATATGAAGGGTGGAACATCAGTTGAAGTAATGAGACATTTCACCTCACATGGAAAGTCATTGCACAGTTTAAAATATTGATGGTCTCACCACATGTATTTGGAAGACTCTTTTATAACAGAATTATTAATTTTATTTAGATATGTATTTTATTGACCATGAAAGTCTAGCTGGTTGAGACTTATTTGTTTATTTATTTCTTTGTGTCTTTATTTATAACTTGTTAATAAGGAAAGTGGGCTGGCTGGTAGGTCCTTTTCAGCCATGGCTCAGGCTGCAAGTAATGGGTGAAGTCAATATTATACACATATGTCTGTGTGTATGTGTATGTGTGTGTGTGGCCAGCCAAACAGCATGTTTTGAGGAGGTGGGAGGAAACTGGAGTAAATAGAGACAACCCATGCAAACATGAGTAGAACATACAGAGAGTACAAAGACAGTGGCTGCTGTTTAGGAGTGAGCCCCAGACACTGAAGCTCTGAGGCAGTGATCTTACTACTGGGTCACTGCCTGGAGTTCTGGGGAAAAAATCTTCAAGGCAGGTATACTATTAAAAAAAATGCTTTTGCAGTGGGCAAGCTCCCTGTATCTTAACCATTACTACTTAAATATAACAGGTCTAAGGTTGCACCATCATGTAGAATGGGAAAATTTGTGGTGGACTGGCAAGTTGACTTTCTAGGAAAAATTCCAGCATAGTCGCACATTACTGATTGCATAAATGAATGGCGATCATAAGTGATTCATGAATAACCCTAGTTCTCATATCATACTTTACATGGACAGCAGTACAGTTTAGTGTAGTTCATTTATTGGCTTCATATTCATTATTATATTATAGCAGTATGTTTAAGTTAACATCAGATTCCTATAAACTTAGCTCTGCAGGGTTGAGACAGGCACGTATTATATGAAAATATCTGAAAATAGTACAATTCAAGGTAAAAGTAATGCTTTTACAGATGTCATTATATTTCAACAGTACTTGCATGGCCTCTATTCTGTAGCAGCAAAATTCACATAATTCATTTTGAACTGCAAGAGTTAACTGGAAGGACTGCAGGTTGGTGAAAACTGCCTCATCATAGCCATGTTGATGCAGTTGGCTTTATAGTGTATACAGATAAAGATCTGGCTAGAGGCTCAGATGACTGGAGGAATTCACTGGGACAGGAGAAGACTAATAAGCCACTGCCTGCTCTCCATTACTAGAGGAAAGGTTGACTATCACGTCTTGGGACATATTTTCCACCAATGAATTTCTAGAGTAAACCTGGGACTTAGTAGGGCCCTTAGGTGCTATATCACTCACAGAGGAATCTGATAGCACCCAGCTGCACCCATTACATGCCCTTCCTTGAGTACTTATGCAGCACACCAGGGGGCACTAGGGCTGCAAAAGAAAAACCCGTTGATGGCTACCTCTGAGATGACTGTGCCGTGATCAGTTCTCATTCTAAACAACATCAAAGGGGCTCAATTTACGGCAAATAGCTGGATGGTCTAGGAAGGAATAATAATACTGTGTCAGGAACAGATGAAGTAAGCAGGAATGTTTGAGATAAGTATCTTATTGGTACCTGCAGACCATACTGCAGAATGACAGCACTAGTATTATGCAGAGTTTAATAGTAACTGTACAGGATAAACAGAGGATAGGAAGAAAATTATAAAATGAACAGTCAGAGTAGTATTTTGTACGTAACAGTGGACAGAGTCAATGTATATTATAGAAAAGAATATGGCAAGGTGACCTGGACAGCCACATTAAGCGATGGAAGAAAGCAACTTTTGGAAAAGAATTAAATGGTCAAATGGTTAGATGCTGAAGAGAGAGCAAGAAGAAGGACGAATGGTAGATGGAACTAGAGGGGAGCATATGGAACAAAATGGCATCCGATGAGGAGAAAGAAAGACTGGAGAGGGAAGTAGGCTGTATGGAGCAAAAGGTAGTTAAAGAAAGAAATAATATAGAAGTAAGCTAGAAATGCATATGGTAGCATTAAATAATCATATGTTGAATGAGATGTTTTGATTAAACTACCCTGGTAATGATTCTGCATAATTTTGATTGGCTTAGGTAAGAGATAAAAAGCTATCGAGCTAGGTGATGCCATGTGGGCATGTGTACGGTTAGATCAGAACTGTCTAACAAGAACTTTGAATGGAGGGATACGGGTTCAGTTTTCAATAGTTAGGACAGTTTATTTCAAGCTTTGGCAAAGGGAAATGAGTACACAGTGTCATAAAATAATTGCTTCCCTTTTTGACTTGTGAGGGATTTGTCTGAGCAAAATATTTATTTGTGTGAACTAAACTGAGCTGTGACTGTAGAGCCACTTAACACATTTAATGTCGCTGATGAAAAGAGGACAGTATTTTTTTTCACAAATCTAGCAGGTTTAGAACAGTATAATTCAAATTTGTGGAAAATGTATCATTGGAGTGCTGCTGAGGTGAATATTGCTGCAGAGGAGCCTGTGGAGAAGTAGTGAAGTAGCCACTGTGATGCTGGTTTCATTAGTAGAAAATGCTTAATTTAATGGTGTGAAATGGTGAACTTTTTTTTTTTTTACCAAGTGATACCTGAACGTTAATATGCTGTTGAAGAATGTCTGTTCTCCAGTAGGGTCTCATTGTACATTTTGCCCAATATGTAACACCATTTCAGCATATTTTAGCAGTGGTAGTTGTGACTTGGGACATTACCCACAGTATCTGTCTGTAAAAAGTTTAAAGCAGAACATGGCCATACAGACTGAAACAATGAGGCATAATGAAATGGGCCAATTTCCAAGTGCCCCTCCCCATAGCTGGCTTTAGGCACCAGTGAACCCTGCAGTCGGTTTGGGCCCCTTGATCCTGGGGGGCCCCCAACCACAGCAAGTTTTCTTATATATTGATATTTTGTGATATGCCTGTCAAACCAACAAAAGCTAGTACAGCAATCATGTATACTTAATACACCAGCTGGGTAATAACTCTTATTTATATCTTTTTTAAAATTCAAATATATCTCTAGTTATATTAACAATGTTTTATCTAGCAACAGGCTTCAGAGATCCGTTAAATATTTTACTACTGACATAGTGCCTCTGGCTTAGTTAAACTCTGCTGGTGGACATTCTCTCCATTAAAACTAACAACGCAGCCATCTTTAGGTGCATGCAATAATCGTGGCTTCAGGGGGGTGTCCTTAATCTTCCTTGAATGTGTGGGAGACCCACAAAAGCTGCTGCTGTTTGTGGGAAAAGTATTAATTTCCTGATTATGCTCTTTAACCAGAACAGGGCTGTGATATCAGCCTAATAGGATAAAGCTTATAATAAACATGAGCAATGTAAGCACTAGAAAGATCAGCAGCCCAGAGTAATTGATTTTAGTGCAAACCTTGGATTTTAAGAACAGGTGATGCTTCCAATTTTCAGGGATGGTTTTCTTTTACTGGGAGTTTTATAAATACTGGCAGAACTCCAAATACTGTAACTCTCAACTTCTTTGCTGAAGAATTCCGCCCAATGCAAAATATAATAGAAGAATAAAGGCTCAAAATCAGGAACATGTTTTAAATTATTACTCTAATTCACTTAAAAAGCTAATAGAATAACACTTTTTTAATCAACATGCATTTTTGGACAATAAGTACAAAACTCTAATGTCTAGATTTATTGACTGTAATCATGAATGATTTATCAGCAAATCAATCTTTTTATGAGGGACTGACAAAATCATGAACTGTATGTGAAATCAGGGCCAGTGACATATTTACAGCCATTTATACATTACTCTTCAATGAGGTAAATAAAATTGACTTACCCCTGCTACTGTTTGACAGCTGCTAAACAGCAGTCACTGATCTAGTATGGCAGTACCAGTCTTGCACAATGTATTGCTATTTCCTGAAATAAGTACAAAACTAGTACTGCTATGGCTAATGCTTGTGTGGGTGTAAAAAATATCTCTGATTATTGTCTGTGCACATAACCAATAAAGTCATGACATGTATGTTATTCTTCTGGGTACCAGTAAATAAATGCAGCTAACAAGAAGCTATATTTCATTTTCAAAAGTATGGCACAAAATATATCACAGAACATTCAGACACTTAGGTCTTCGAGGAGTCTGGTGGCCCTCATTTCCTAGACTGTATAAATGGATTCAGGGGTCTCTTTTAACATTCTTGACTGTGTGAGGGCCCTACAAAAACTGTTTCTGTTTGAAGAAAATGAGGAGAAAAAAATGTATTAATTTTCTGATTACACTCTTTAACCTGAACAGGGCTGTGATATGACCTTGTTAGGATAAAGCTGATAACCACCTCTTCTCTCAACAGTACCCATTCTAAAACCAGCCCAGCTCATCTGTATGTGTACAGAAAGCTGCTGTAGGTTATATGTGTGTTGTGGAGGTGGTGGTGGTGGGGGGACTAGGGATTGTGTGGTTATTACTTCTTTAATTTTCATCACAGCCAAACCTTAGAGGTGTGCACAGGAGGTCATTGTAGCTTGTGTTTGGACTGAGGACAGTGTGGTCATTGTTTCTTTTGCTTTTCTCACAGACATCAGCTGTGTAAAACAGAAGGTTATTATAGGTTGTGTAGGGTCAGTGTACCCTCTATGAGCAACAAAGTAGAATACATTACTGTCGTCATTATGTTTTCACTTTCCTCACAATCAGACATATACAGTTGGATGCTTTTGAGTGTTTTATACACACACACACACATATATATATATATATATATATATATATATAAATATATATATAAACATATTATATATGTGCATGTACATATATATATATATATATATATATATATATATATATATGTGTGTGTGTGTGTGTATAGACAGCAGTAACTTGAAATACACGACTGTGGCAATTTGAACCTCTGCTCATCGTAATCTAACATCAGAGGAATGCATAGGCCATGACAGTTGTTTTTGTGGGGGTTAGGGAGGCAAGCATTATTCCTGGATGGGAGCTGCGTATCCCTACAACAACTGGCTTGTAGTTTATTGTGAGCTACTATTTTGTCAGCTTTGAACATTAATCCTTGGGCACAACTTTTGTCTTCACTGAAAGAAAATGACACTGAAATTCTTTTCTTACTTATGATTTTTGTTTAGGCTACAATTAAATTAAAAGGCTGAGAAAATGCTCTAAAATGCATCTCTGAACATCTGTAATCCTATGGCTTCTTCCACCCTGGCTTACTTGAGTTATTTCCTAAATGGTTACTACTGTGCTGTCTTGGTCAGGAAAGGTGTGTTGAAAGGATGCAAGAAAAGCTAAAGCTGAACAGCAACAGTGAATTTCTTTCCTTAATCACAATTTCTGTTCAAACCATCATTTGTTGAAAAGGTTGTGTAAAAATAAAAAAAGAACTTTAAAATGTAATTCAGAGCATATAGCAAGTTACAGCTTATTGAAAAACCTGAAAAGTAAAGAAAAATATGAGAAAAGGAAAAAAAGTAATGTGCTTGGTTTGGGGAGCCCAAGATGTGAGGAAACAGAGGGGAGAAGTGGAGTGGGGGGGGGTAGACCTAGGGTGCCATTTCACCTAAGTTCAGACCTGTACATAGAGTTGATGTAATGTATCATTGTTGCAACTAAATACCAGCAGCTGTAAATGTCTCTTTGTGAGATTGGCCAACCCTGTGTGGTACACACATCTGTTGTAATGTAGGAGCATTGTAACTACAGGTCAGTCTGTGTGTACTACTGCTAAAAGTTTGCAGCATGAACTAAAAGGTTGCTTAGCTGGGGTGGCAGCAATAGGATGATACTTAAACTTGAAGTGCCTAGGCAGCCCCAACTTAACATTTCCCGGGGGCCCCCAAAATGCTAATACCAGCCTTTCCCCTCCCCCTGTCATCACCACTATTAGTTTGAAACTTTTGGATAACACCCTCTCAAGGGATTTCACAGCCCTGTTTTTAACATGTCAACATCTAACTTATCTTCTTCTTCTAATTTCGGCTTTTCCCGTTTAGGGGTCGCCACAGCGGATCACCTGTTTCCATTTCTTCCTGTCCTCTGCATCTTGCTCTGTCACACCAACAACTTGCATGTCCTCTCTCACCACATCCATAAACCTTATCTTAGACCTTCCTCTTTTCCTCTTACGTGGCAGCTTCATCCTTAGCATCCTTTTCCCAATATACCCAACATCCCTCCTCAGCACATGTCCAAACCAACGTACTCTCACCTCTCTGGCTTTGTCTCCAAACTGTCCAACCTGGGCTGACCCTCTAATATATTTATTCTTAATCCTGTCTACCCTCATCACACCCAGTGCAAATCTTAACATCTTTAACTCTGCCACATCCACCTCTGACTCCTGCCTTTTGTCAATGCCACTGTCTCCAACCCATATAACATAGCTGGTCTCACTACCCTTTTGTAGACCTTCCCTTTCACTCTTACTGGTATTTTCTGTCACAAATCATTCCTGACACTCTTCTCCACCCACTCCACCCTGCCTGTACTCTCTTTTTCACCTCTCTTCCACACTCGTCATTACTCTGAACTGTTGATCCCAAGTATTTAAACTCATCCACCTTTGCCAACTCTACTCCCTGCATTCTCACCATTCCTCTATCCTCCCTCTCATTCACACACATATATTCCATCTTAGTCCGGCTGACCTTCATTCCTCTCCTCTCTAGAGCATATCTCCACCTCTCCAGGGTCTCCTCAACTTGTTACCTACTCTCACTACATATCACAATGTCATCTGCAAACATCATAGTCCACAGGGACTCCTGCCTGATCTCGTCTGTCAACCTGTCCATCACCAGTGCAAATAAGAAAGGGCTCAGAGCTGATCCTTGATGTAATCCCACCTCCACCTTAAACACATCTGTCACTCCCACTGCAGATCTCACTGCTGTCACACTACCCTTGTACATAATAATATAGATCCTTCTTTAAATGTAAATACCTTATATTATTTGCATTAAACAATGTCATAAAACACTATTTTTTTTCTTTTCTGTAATATGTTTTGTGACACAATACTTTGAATCAGACATAGGACCCATACAATTTTGTTTTTTGGATTTATTAATGTAAAACATACTCATTGTGGCATCAAAATCCCATGTCTCAGGAAGTGCTGCCAGATGAAAATAAAGAAACTTTAAAGTGTAACTAAACCTCCTGTTTAACCACAGTACTGTTATGGACATTATTCCCTTGTGTTAGTAACTCATCTTCAGTTGTTTTTTTTTCCTGCTTAGCCAGTTCAGTATGAAATGCTTACCACACCCATTTGTGTTGTTTGGAACAAATGTGTAGCCTTTAAAGCCTGCATATATGATTTTTTTTCACATAACCTTTAATACAGTTAAGACCTTCAAAGGAGTAGTTTCTTGTCACCTTCAGAAGCAGAGATGTAAGTGGATATGTCATGATACCATCAGGACCAATATCCTCATGCATTCAAAGTTGTATACTGCATTTGCTATAGGGTGACTCCTTTAGAGACAACATGTAACATAAATGAAGTTTAAGAGGGGCTAAGGGGCTCATGAAAGTTGGGGCATATTATTTCAAAGCAATTATATAACCTGTCATTGGTTGTGCTGCAATACTCACATGATGTATGCATTTGTCAATACCCTTAGATCATTTTGTGCTGTGTGCTTCAAGTGACTGACCTATAATATGTGCTGTAATCAGGGCATCACTTTACTTCAGACAATACTTTAGTACAGCTAAATGCTCTCCATCCATGGTTAACCTTCTGTCACATTTGTCAGTAAACCTGCTGATTGTGATTTGACCAATGAGATTCCACCAGATAAACACATTCTAGAGTCTTTATCAGGCAGTCCAGACATTTACAGGTACAAACTAACCAGCAGAAAAGAATATATGAAATGTAAGAGCATTACACTCAAAGCTACAAACACTGAAAAGGTTAATTACTATTATCTGAATTCCCTAGATGATAATTTTATCTGGGACAACAGTTCAAACAAGTGCCTCTGCATATAATGCACACCTGTTTAATTTTAATATCCATGACATTCAAAAGCCAATTTTCCTGGAGTAACAACTGAAGTAACAGGTCAGCATGAAATGATCCCAACAGTTCTATGGTGCTGTTGCTGGATGAAAAGTTGCCTGCTTTTTAACATCTTCATTTAGGCTGTTGGCAAATGTGTTTTCATGCTGCCCTGGAGTGTCCAAATGAAATTATCTGGCTGAAAACTGTGTAGAGAATATGTCACCAGTACAGTTAAGCAATAATTCAATGATTGTTCTGTAAGGGCTAACAAGTTATTATTCCAGCTACACTACCTAACTAAATATAGTAGCCACAGGATAATTTGTTAAGTTTATGTCAGTCTCATCCTCTGTGTTGCTATCATCCGTCTTTATGATCTTGCATGACAGGTATAACACAATACTGTTAAGACTGATAATCCCGATTATCATTCACCTTTCCCAGAAATATATGTAAGATTATGAACGGGTCATTGATCATAACCTGCTTATTATGTGTTCCAGACATTGATACCAATAGATTCGCAAAAGTGGTGAATCTTGGCATCCATGTTGAGAACACATAATAAGCAGGTTAGGATTGGATACCCAGTCATAATTCTTTGTGGTGCATGGACCTTTATCAGCTCCATGTACTAGTAGTTACGGAAAAAAGAAAATCACTAAGTATTTTGATGGCTTTCAAAGTCATAAATCACTTAGTGAGTGCTGTCAGGAAGAGTGTAAAACATGCCTCATGTTTACACTCCGTTGTCATGCCCCTCAACTGTCTGGATTTTCACAATTGCCAGAATTTTGGCTCATATATTTGGTCTGTTCCTCATAAAATTTGTGATTTTCTGTCAAATCACTGATGACTGAAGTTACTAAATAATGACATACATCTGAGTTTCAGACTTCATATCCTTCAGAAAATACAGGCCAACACAAATGTTATTCTATCAACTTCTTAAGTTTGAAAGTCAGGGAACATTACCGGCAAAGACATCAGGCAGAAACAATCTGTTTATATTCTACTGCTGTCGTTTGCTGGTCAGTACTGGCAGATTTGAATGCCTAGTGCAAGACCCGACTTTAACACATTAAGCAGGGGGTGCTTAACATTTATTAAGGCTAGATCAGGCTCTATAGTAGTGCTTAACTGGTTTGTCTTTTTTCCAGATATTGGAGTGTAATCACAGCGGTCCATGCACTATAAAATTGTAAGGGTTCCTTATTACTTAGAGCTGATGGGGTGGAGGTGGGTTTCAACATAAAAAGTTTTTTTTTTAAATACAGCTTTCAGTCAGTGGTGGAGATAAAAGATCTAATTGTTACTTTGCACATGTTTGCAAAATACAGTGCACCAGAGCCATAATTAAAATAAGCCTCTCTATTCTTTAGGTTTCCATTGCTTTTTTTCTTTGAATTTCCACTACCTAACTGGTGTTTTCTTTTCAGCATGCAGCCTATTAATAAAACTGGCCCTAACATCTGGTAGCCTCACTCCCTGCCTCCTTTTATTTGGTCTCTTGTAACCTACCAATCTAGATCCTTCTTGCTACTATAGTAGTGGTGGGAGGTATTGTATTGGAGCTCAGAACACTCCTAACTATATCTCTGACATTAACTTTCTCTGTGGCACAAGGTATTTGTGTAGTGAGCTTAGAGAAAGAGGATAGCTGATGCAGGATTTTAATCCAGTTTACTGATAATTGTCTTCCTCATGAGAATAGTGGTAGGTATCCCTTCCTGTCACGGCGGAGACCAAGGTTCGATTCACTAACAAGGAGTAGGTGCATCTTTTATGGGCTGGGGGTTAGTATAATGGTTAAGGTGTTTACCTCACAGACACAAAGTACAGGGTTTGATTCTAACTTTGGAAGGGAAATTGGCTAGGCTTAAAGGGCCCTCAAGGGCAGCAAGCCTAGTGCTTACCTATGACAACATTTTTACCAGCCACTTTCAAAAATACCCTTAAGTCAAACATAAAGCTTCATAATAGCCTTACAAAACAGAAATAGTATGTTTCAGTCTTGATTGTTACTTATCATTATGGTTATGGTGTCAATTTGTTTTGTGATTGGCATATAATCAAGTTTATCATGGCACATAATTATGAGCGCATTGTTTTTACATTCAATTTCCATACACTGAAACAACTACACATACATATCCCCAACTGTCTTGTGTTCATTAATGTCTGCATATACATACATTGTGTAGAAACCACCATTAATGTCTGTATAGTGCATCTACCTGCTCTGGTGAATTTGTAATATCAATGGTGGCAAACCCAAAATGTGGGCAAAGTTATGGCACATATTAAATGCACATCCTGCACCATTATGAAATGTTGTTTTTCACTTCTAGTCGCTGTAATCTGAAAACAGGGGTAGATGTGCATGCTAAAAAGCCTTACTGATGGCAGTAGCCACATCACTAGCACTGTTAGAATAACTTCAGAAATGTTCAGCTTATACAGTGGTTTATTTACTTCATTAGCTTGAAATCTACTGCCTTCTTGGGTAATATTATTCTTTCTTATTGAATGCTGATTACTGAAAAAACAACTTTATTTATTTAAATTCCCAAGTTACTGAATGTCCTGACATAACTAAATGCATAGAGCTTGATGTCTTGATGTTATTTGATGCACTGAGCTGTGTAAGGTAATCTCATGCATAGCTGACTGTCCCATAAAGCTACCTACTTACCCACACTGCTAAAGTCACCCTATTGACTTGCTCTGTTGTAATCTAAGCTACCCAACCCAGAACTACCATACTTACATACACACACTCGTCCACAAACTTCTCATTACCCCTATCTCTCCTTGCTGCCCTCATTAATCTCACTGCACACACGCACCACTCCCCGTTCTTCCACTCATTCCCACTCTCTGTCTGTCTACACCTTTGCACCAAATTCCACAATTAGGTAGTAACAACCTCTTTCTTGTTTCATTCCAGTTTGCTTGATACAATTTCCATGCCCCTCTCATACTGGAAACCATCTAAAACCAACTCCATCTACCCAGAACCAAGGAAGTTACTGTTTACCCAAAGAAAACTCTAACTTGCCTCACCACAAGTACATGCAAGCGCCAATAGGTTCACAGGTTCATAGGTAGGTACTAGGCTATCGGCCTTAGGGCCTATAGAAGCCTAGCCAAAAAGGTACCCTGGCTTTCGCCACCCAAGAAAATTAATTATTTTCCTGTGCCCCTGTTGAGCAGAGCCACAGAGGTGACCCCCTGGGGTGAATTTCCTATTTCCCATCCAATCATCAAGATTTTTCTTGAAGAGTGCTAATGAAGAGCTTTGTTTGATATAGATAGGTAGTTTGTTCCAGAGTATGGGAAGTCTCTAGGACAGGAATCTATCCCTCCAGCATGTTCAGTTTATTGTGGTGACAAGGTTTAGGTCCCTAGAGCATGTAGCTCAGAGGAATTGGGATTTCTTTAAGTGGAGCATGTCCAACAGCTCTGGGTTTGACATAGCTTTGTATGTTAGGCAGAAATTGCCTCTGAGTAGGCAATATGCGACAGACTAAAGCTGGAGTTTTTTGAGACGGTCTGCTTAGGGCATCTGATTGAGGCCGGTAATCCTCTTTGTGAGGTATTTCTGTGGCCTTTCCATTTGTTGTAGAGGTCCTGTGAGGTACATACCAAAAGGGGCATTGTACTCTATAATGGGTCTAATGAGTGACAAGTAGAGGGGGACAATGACCTCTTTTTTCCTGGATGAGAAACCTTTTGTGATGAGGTGTGCCACGTAGAAGGATTTCCTGACTACTGTGGCGATGTGATTATCAAAGGAGAGACTACTGTCCACCTGTGTCCCAAGGTCTCATCACACTTTCGATGTTAAGTAGACTACCACCTATGTGGTAGCTCATGGGTACAGAGTTTTTACCAAAGAGGATGACAATGCACTTTCTGGCATTGAGCTTGAGGCCATGGCTTTGACACCAGGCATCTGTCTCAGTGAGGCCCTTTTGTAGGACGTCCACATCATTAGGAGTTTCAATTATGGCTCCTAGTTTGCAGTCATCTCGGAACTTCATTAGACAAAGACCTTCTGTGTTAGCCTGTACTTCAGAAAAGTAGATTCCAAGCAGGAGAGGACCCAGGACTGAACCCTGTTGTACTCCACTGGCCACTGGTCTGAAATCAGATTTGGAGTCTGCTACTTTCACAGTGTGGGTTCTGTCAGTGAGCCAGTTGGCAACCCATCTTGTGACATAGGGATTTATACCTAGTTTAGTGAGTTTATCTATAATTCCAGAGTGGGGGATGGTGTCAAAAGCCTTGGCGAGATCTAGATAGGCTGTGTGAACCACATTACCCTCATCTATGGCTTTGATGACTGCTTCAAAGAAGTCTATCAGGTTTAGGAGACATGGTGGGCTAAAATAAGACCAAGGCCAGGTTGTTTTTCTCAAATGTTTTTGCAAAGACAGCAATAATCTGACCATGTCAGCAATAAGCCTGATAACATTTTCTGTATAACATACAGAAAGCTGTGACAACTACGTCAGCAGTAGATTAGTGACATTTTCTATGTGACATGAAGAGAACTGTATAAGAATAATATACTGACCACCAGAAAGTTAGACAAACCTTGTACCTACATGCTTTGTCTCATTGCAAGTAATACAGGGTGCCTTGCTTGAACCTAACGTGTATTGATCTTTGAAGTTTTTCCTTTTACAGATTGGTCCTTCGGACCGGAACCCTCTCTTCGCCTCGGATCAGACGGCCAGGTGGCTGAAACCATAGGGGGAAGAAACCAAATCGGTTCTTCTTATATGAAAAGTCCTCCGACTGAATTGTTGTCAAAAGAGGCCAGCCACTTTCTGATCTATGACTGAAGGTCGGGTCTCCGCGAATCGGTGATCAATCACGTGGGCTCAGGTAAGGTGAATCTACTTTTTTCTGTTTTCTGTTTCAGATCAGGGACTAGATGTGCATTGTTTTTTATCAGATTGTATTTTTCTTACAGTCATGGATAAAAAAAAAAAAAAAAAAGAGTACTGTCTTGTCATAGATCAGGAGAAACAGAATAAGTAGACAGTCATTCCGAAGAGACTATAGCAAAATCCGTGGTACACGTTAAAAATTAAGAGAAGTTATGTAACAATCAAAGGTAAAATAAAATGGGTAATAATTGCATAAAAACACCCCACAGCCCGCCGTTAATGGAAGACGCAAAATATATGCAGTCGCAATGCGCCGATAATATTAGATATTTTTCAAAATGGGTTAATAAATATGAATTTGACAGAAAATTAGAAAAATCCTCGCTTATCAAACAACTCAAAAACGATTCCAAGGGTCAGGTAAAAAAGCAACGGCAGTTAGGAATTCCTGAAGCACACAGGTGGCTGGAGGAAGCAAACCGTAGGGACCAAAGGAACAAAGATTCAAAAGCAATGTTTTTAGATAAGGAGGATAATAACTTAGTAATAGCATCAGCACCTCCGCCTCCCTTATCAGAATGTGAAGCGAGTGAACAAATTAGTCCACCCCTATTATATCCTGTGGTCACTGAAGATAGAGGTATTATAAAACTAAAACTAACTAAAATCAGAGATCCCATTGGGACCAGGTCCCGAACAAAGGCAAATAATTCAGAAGAAGATATTGAGTTATGGCAAATAGTTAAGAATTCATGACCTATAGGAAAAGTAGAAGAAATATGCCCGCTTATAGAAGTACCTAATCCTCAGGCAGGTCAGGACAATCAGGACCCAACTATCTTAGTATATAGACAACAAAACCTCCTTCTTCCACACCAGACTGTGAAATAAAAAGCACAAGCAGAATTTAAAAAATAAATTTATTTCTCTATTTTCTGAAATCTTGGTTCCTATTATTTTATTCAAGACCCATTGATTTCCATCTTCAAGGAATATCAAACCATGATTCTCGCTCGTTGAGAGACCTATAAACTCACTAAAAATATGTTGTTTGAGTCGCAGGATAAGGCTATCTTTCTATATAGACCTTGGTCTCTGGAAGATATCCGGAAAGCCATTGAGGGAATTCCCCATCTGAAGATTAATTTTAGAAAATTCTCAGAAGACTTACAAGGAATGAGGTTAAGTTGTAACTTAAATGGAGAAGAAGTAGAAAAAGTAGTTAGACAAATTGTAGGGCCAGACTGGTACATGATTTGTGGCAACTGGAACCCTCGTGACGCTGCACAAAGACCCCTCCCACATAGCAGCGCAGAATTAGACACAAGAGTAAATGGTCTTACAGACCGCATCTCTGAAAAATGGAAACCAAGGGCAGACTGGACTTGCATTAATCAATGCATCCAACAAGAAGGTGAAACAATTGACCGGTACTATGCCAGATTGTTAGAATGTTTTAATAACCACTGTGGAATGCAGGTTCCTGAAGATCAAACGCAAGATTCCTCATATGAACAGCAATTAAGGAATGCATTTTTGAAAGGCAGTAGTGCGCCTATAAGCAGTTTTATTACAAAACACCATGGTAGACCATCATACCAGCAGGTTACAATCATTACTTGAATATGCTAGACATGCCGAAAGGCATTTTAATAGCAAAAAGAAAAAGAAAGCTCAAGTATTTTCTGTAGAAGACGGAGCAGAAGTTTATGTAGTGCAGTCTGGGAAAAAGGGCAAGAAAAATGCACAGGGAAACAAGCAGTCTGATCAGCGATCAGAGGACTTTGAAGGGCGTAAGAAAAGGGGAGAATGTTTTAAATGTGGTAAAAAGGGACATTTGGCAAGGGATTGCAGGAAAACAATGGAAAACAAGGAGGATGAGGACTGACTATATGACAGTCAAGAATCACTAGAAGGGGCTAGCAAAGAAAGGACAAATGAGAATGTGAAAGAGGGAGTAGAGGAAGTGCAGGAAGTTAGTGACAATGAAGAAAACGAAATATTAGACCTAGCTTTGTTGAGCTTAGAACTCTATTTAGCAGACACAAAACCAGAAGTTACACTCTTGGTAGAAGGAAGGGAGGTCAAATTTTTGTGTGATTCAGGGGCATCACAGACCCTGATACACCCCTCTAAACTACCAGAAAACATAGAGTCACCTGATTACATACTGGTCAAAGCAGCTAATGGACAGCTGTATCGGGAGCCTTTCTCCCATAACATTGCAATAACTGATCCAGTTTCAGGATTAACACAGAAAAGCAAAATTGTAGTTTGTGCAAAATGCCCAGTAAATCTTTTGGGCAGAGACCTCATGCAGATATTTGGTATAGCAGTAGTCCCAACCATGCAGGGTATGGAAGCACAGCGACACAATAATACCTTTGTGGTGCAATTGAGGGTGAAATGTTTTACTGGTACAGCCAGGACTTGGTTACAACTGGTCTATGGACTGTGACCGAGGAACTAATGAGCATAGTCATCAGTAAGTTTCCCTCCCTTGACATTGACAAGTAACACCTGTTGCACTGTACCCGGTATTTTTTTAACACACCAGGACCTGATAAGGAATATGAGAAAAAATTATTTAAGAATCATACAAATAGACTGTTGCTGCGTAACCTGTACTGGGACACAGAAGGGAACAGTGTAGCCAGCTGTTCACTGCCCCAGGAGTTTTTTGCACTTTATAAATCTAATCGATTACCGCATGTTAGTTTAACTAAAAACAAAAATATAAAATGGGCAGACCTAGGAGAAAAAGCCACGAGATGGGAGAAACAGACAGACCTAGAACTGTCAGGACAGGGGGTACAAGTACAAAAATTGAATTGGATAACTCAGACCAACCCAGCTGTGCACTTACAATCTAGCAAAGACAGCTGATGGACACTCCTATTAAAGGAGGAAGAAAACGCCTTGTGGGGTATACCATAGACTCTCTGGTCAACAGGGAAATCAGATGTAGGACTCATTCGTACAGCAGGGCCAGTCACTATCATGCCAAAGTCAGCATTCAGACCACAAAAAAGACAGTATCCCTTAAGAAAAGATGCAGAGGCAGGGATAAATTCTATTAAAGCATGCTTACTTAAAGGAGGAATACTAATAGAATCTCCCGATTCACCGTGTAACACACCCTTATTTCCAGTTAAAAAAGCCAATGGAGAATGGTGTATGGTCCAGGATTTGCAGGCTGTAAATGACTCAGTAATACCAAGGGCACCCATAGTGCCAGATCCACACACCCTGTTGAATGACTTAAAACCTCAACAAAAGTATTTTTCTGTGGTAGACATTACAAACACATTCTTTTCAATACCGATACACCCTGATAGCCAGTATTGGTTTGCATTTACATTTCAGGGAAAAAGATATACATATACATGCCTACCACAGGGATATTGTGAAAGTCCAACGATATTCTCACAAGAAATGGCAAGCAACTTGGCGGGATTCAATCCACCAAGAGGTAGCCATGTTTTACTTTATGTTGATGACATTCTGCTGGCGGCCCCCACCCAGCAGGATTGTAAGGAAGATACCATAGCACTTCTATGATTTTTAGCTGCTGAGGGACATAAGGTAAACAATGACAAACTGCAGCTCTGGAAAAAACATGTTAAATACCTAGGATATGTAATATCCAAGGAAGGTAGAACATTAGATGAGGACAGAAAAGTAGCAATTTTACAAGCACCAAAACCCACTACCAAGAAGGAAATGATGTCCTTCCTGGGTACAACTAATTTTTGCCGAAGCTGGATTCCAAATTACGCTTTGGAATCTGCACCCTTAACTGACCTCATATATAAGACGCCTATGGCAGCGCAGGACTTGTTACAATGGACACCAGAGACAGAGTCTAACTTTTGTAAACTAAAGCAGTTAATAGCGTCCTCACTAGTTCTGGGATTGCCAAACTATCATAAACATTTTTTCCAGACTGTAGATTGCAAGCAGGGTTACGTGACATCAGTATTAACACAACAGGATGGGGATAAGCAATGCCCCATCACTTACTATTCATCACAACTGGACCCAGTGTCATGATCTTTACCCCACTGTGTACAAGCAGTAGTTGCAGCTGCAATGGCAGTGCAGGCTTCAGCCTTAGTAGTCTTGTTCCACCCTCTCACTTTGAGAGTACCCCATGCAGTCACAATCATTTTACTGCAAGAAAAAGTGGCATATCTCTCTCCTGCTAGGCATCTTTCCTGCATGACTATATTGTTGAGCCAACCTCATATGACAATTAAATGATGTACAACTTTGAACCCTTCTACACTGCTCCCAACCCCTGCAGATGGCTCACCCCACTGCTGCCTGCAGGTAATTGAGCAAAAGACCCTACCTAGAAAAGATCTCACGGATGTCCCCTTGGACAATGCCAAGGTGACATATTACATGGATGGCTCGTGCAAAAGGGGTCCTGCAGGAAAAAACCTAGTAGGATATGCAATAGTCTCTGATACTGAGATTGTAGAAGCAAAATCTTTACCACACTATTTATCTGTATAGGCAGCAGAATTGATTGCCCTGACACGGGCATGTACCCTAGAAAAGGGTAAATGTGTAAATATCTTTACTAACAGCCAGTATGCTTTTTCCACTGTACATGTGTTTGCACAACAGTGGAAAAACCGGGGAATGATAACATCTACTGGCAAACCTATAAATCATGCACAGTTTATTTTAGAACTTTTAGAATCTATTCAGTTACCTCAGAAAGTGGCCATTTATAAATATACAGCTTACACCAAGCAACAGGATAGGATTTCAAAAGGTAATGCAAGAGCTGATACAGCTACAAAACAAGCGGCCACAGAAGTATTTCTTTTAAATAAGGAACTGCAACCATCTGAAACCTTAGATCTAGACATGTTAAAAACAATGCAGACACTCACTACGCAAGCTGAAAAACAGCGATGGATAAAACGAGGAGCAATCCTCGAAAAAGGGCTGTACATAAAGAAAACTGATACTACCCTCTAATTTGTTTAGCTATGCAGCATTGTTGAGCCATGTCTCAACAGGGGGGATGGTACAGCTGGTGAACCAAGTGTTCACAACGTACGGATTTACAAACTACTCTAAAAAATTTTGTTTGACGTGTCAAATTTGCAACAAACGTCATGCACAAGGGGCGTTAAAGCCCAAGCAAGGGAGTTTCCCCATACCACCATATCCGTTTCACACTATCTGTATGGATTTCATAGAATTGAACAAATGTGAAAATAAAAAGTATTGTCTTGTCATTGTAGATATGTTTTCCAGATGGGTGGAAGCCTTCCCAACCAAAAATCCAGATGCAGCTACAGTTGCAAAAGTTCTTGTCAAGGAAATTATTTCTAGGTTTGGCATTCCGGAAAGAATCTACAGTGACAATGGTACACATTTTGTAACTCAAACCATACAGCAGTTAAGTAAGCATTTTGGAATTTCTTTAAAAAATCATTGTGCATACCATCCACAGTCTGCAGGGCTGGTTGAAAGGCATAATGGTATATTAAAAAGCAAATTGAGAAAATTAATAGCTGAAACAGGAAAAACTTGGTTGTACTGTTTACCCCTGGCACTGTCAAGCATGAGAACTGTCCCTACAGCAAAAGGATTGACTCCTTTTGAAAAACTGTTTAGAAGAGCTTATTATACACCCCAGTGGAAACTTCTCATGTCAACAGACCAGGAAGCCGATTTTACACTAGCTGAATATATGAAAAAGTTGTTGCGTTCTAAACATCTGTTGCAGACAAATTCTGTTTTAGATAAAAAAACAAACCGAAACATCGGAAGTGGCAGTGACGCCAGGAGACTGGGTATGGATTAAAATCGTGAAGCGAAAGAACTGGGCATCGCCAAGGTGGGAAGGTCCCTACCAGGTGCGTCTTTCGACACCTACTGCAGTCAAAATAGCAGAACGAGCTTCGTGGATACACCTGATACACTGCAAGCTGGTAAAAAACTTTGAATTGGACAAAGATCTTACCTCTCCATCTACCAAAAAAAAAAAAAAAATAAAAATAAAAATAAAATAAAAATAAAAATAAAGTCTGGCTACAAAGGGGGGGGGGTTCAGATCAATAGGACTGATCCATCTCAAACCCAGTGAAGAAACCATTGGTGCTGAAGGTCCTATTAGGGCAGAGAGTAAGATCACGTGTCCAAAATAAGATGACGGAATCCAGTAAGATCCAAATACACCTACTTGGAAGAACCGGAGAAAACGAAAATGCAGAACAACCGTTTCCACAAAAATATTACATGACCATCCTGTTGACTGTACTGGTGACAATAATCTTTTTATTGCAGCCATTTCTTTTCTCAGCCATGCAAGTAGAACTAAATAAGCATGCAGAGTGGCACCCGAACTTTAATACTTACCAGGCAATTAAATATGTGTATGATGAAACCTTCAATGTTTTGAATTGCTGGATTTGCACGGCTTTACCAACAGCATATGGGGGGCTACTGTTAACTGCAGTTCCCCTATGGGCTAACAAGACCTGGGAAAACTTAATTCATGATACATCAGATGTCACATCCAAAGATAAGGTAGCATTGCACTTGTCTATTCAAAAGAAAGGAACTGTGTGTTTTTATAAGAATGATACAGCCAAAGTGGGTTGGAGCTATTGCAATGTAACTGTTCCCTATAGATGCTACACTAAATCAGATAACATCAAATTCTATTGCAACACGAGCTATGATTCATTTGTTGAACTGATGCATAGGACAATTAAAGAAGTAAAACTTAATGCTGATCTCTACAAACAACTGTCTATAATCGACAGAAAAATGTTTCATGCAGAGCAAGGGTATAGTAAAGTTACTACTAAAGTGGGAGATTGTTACTTTATATGTGGAAGAAAAGCGTATAAATGGCTACCTGAGAATTGGTCCGGCAGTTGTTTTAGGGATACCTGGTTCCAGCCATATGACACACGACAGTTTTACCTCAAGGGAAGATTCAGAATGTCCGAGAAATCAAGAAGCCTGTCAATCCAGTGGGACAAATCAATGCACCCTGGAAATACCATCATGACGTAGGCCCTGGAAATAACAAATGACTATCACACATGGATCTGAGTGATACTGTCATATCGTGGGCAGGCATATTACCAGCATATGGAGCAACAAAATCAATCTGGGAACTGAGAAAATTGTCTAAGCTTCTTGAAATAATGAGTAATGCAACCTTTTCTGCCCTAGAATTGGTAACCGATGAACTGACTGCCATGAGAACAGTGGTACTTCAAAATCGCATGGCTCTTGACTTCACCCTAGCAGTGAGAGGAGAGGTGTGCTTTAATCCAGGAGGAGTGCTGTTCGTATATTCCTGACCACAAACACGAGATAGACAACTATCTTGGGGTAATCCAGCAGGTGTCGGCCATGACCAAACCAGGACCAAATCCATTGACGGACTTTTTCCAGAAATTGTTTTGGGGTGGGGCAGTATCCTGATGAACATTCTGATTTCCATCTATGTGGGGATAGCTCTACTGATGGTGTGTGGGTGCTGCTGCATTCCCTGCATAAAAGGAATAATCAAAAATTTTGTAGACATTTCAGTTTCGGAAACCTTATAGCAAGATGCCGAACTTGAAGAGTTACTGAAAAATTGAAAATGCTTTCATGGGTTTAAACTAAATGACTCTCTTAACTGCAAATCCTGCGTAGGAAGAGGTTAAGGGAAGGAAAAACAGTTTATGCTTGTTTTGAAAGTAGAATAAAAGTATTAAAAGGGGGGAAATGTTAGGAAAATGCATAATAGCAATGTGCATGCTTAGTACATTAAAGGCTTAAAAGGGTTAATACATTTATTCTGTTAATACTGCATGAATCTGCACAGCCATTAGAAACTTAATAAAAGACACTTTATTATGCTTATGCAATGAAAATATGTGCAGCTACTGGAAACTTACGAGACATTCTATTTCTGATTATGCCATGAGAAAATGTGCAGCTGCTAGAAGTCTTGATAAAGAAAACAATAGATGTTTGAAAGCTTAAACTATAGTCAGCACTACTTGTACCAAAGCTAGAAATGTACCTTGAATCTAGACAAAATGTATTGCATGTATTAGAACTGTACAATGGAAGAATTGAAGAGACAAGGTGGGCTAAAATAAGCCCAAGGCCAGGTTGTTTTTCTTAAATGTTTTTGCAAAGACAGCAATAATCTGACCATGTCAGCAATAAGCCTGGTAACATTTTCTGTGTAACATACAGAAAGCTGTGTCCAACTAAGTCAGCAGTAGATTAGTAACATTTTCTTTGTCACATGAAGAGAACTGTATAAGAATAATATACTGACCACCAGAAAGTTAGATAAACCTTGTACCTACATGCTTTGTCTCCTTGCTGCAAGTAATAAAGGGTGCCTTGCTTGAACCTAACATGTATTGATCTTTGAAGTTTTTCCTTTTACAGATACATGGTGATACGTTCCATGGCCTTGCAGACCAGGCTTGTTAGGCTAATGAGGCTGTAGTTCCTGGGGTCCATGGTGGCTCCCCCTTTGTGGAGTGGGATAACTGTTGCTGTGTGCCATTCAGTGGGCACAAAGTCTGAGGTGAGGTTATGATTGAACATGGTGCTTAGGTGGGGTGCCAGTTCATTCTGTAGTTCATGTAGAACGCAGCCTGGGATGTTGTCAGGTCCCATGGATGCTGTGTTCTTGGCTTTGGAAAGTATGTTTTTTACCTATGCAGCCGTGATTACAGGAACTTTACATTCTTCCTGTATAGAGATGGGCCCTTTAGGGGGTGAGTGGAGACTAAAGTTAGCACTGAACCTATCTGCCAGGATGTTGGCAATATCAGTTGGTTCTGTATATTCAGTGCCATTGTGCTGTAACTCAGAGAAGATCTGAGTGTTGCCATTGAGATTCTTGACATAGCTATAGAATGCTTTGAGTTGTCTTTAGAATCAGTGGCGATTTTGTTTTCATAACTAACTTTGGAGGAATTTATGAGGGATCTCAGCTTCTTACTGAGGCTGACCAGGGAGTTCTTCCAGTCATGGGATTTTACTCTTTTTTGCAACAGTTTCTTTCTTCTGTTGTAGAGTTTGTTTATGGCAGGGGACCACCAGATCGGGTTCCTTTTTTTGGAGGATAGCATCTTGGTTCTGTTAGGGATAGCACAATCCATGCACTTGTGTAAGTGCTTATAAAGTGCATTTGTGCAGGATTCAGCAGTCGTACCTCTATTGTCTGTCTGTATGGGTGTTGTGAAGTTTGCCACTTCTGTCTTAAGAAGTGTGAAGTTGGCTTTGGAGAAATTTTTTACGGTAGTTTCCATAATGGGGTGGGGTGGGGGTGGGATGTGGATGTCCAGGCTGATTAGCTTCTGGTCAGATCTGATCAACGAGGAATTGACCTCTGGTGTGGAACACCAGTCACCCGTGTTGGTAATGACTAAGTCTAGGATATTGCTGCCACTGGTGGGGGTGTGGATAAGTTGATAAGGTGATGGAATTTATGAATTCCAGAAAACATTGAGCAAAAGAGGTGGTACATGAGTAGTTTTCCCAGTTAATGGTGGGGTAGTTGAAATTGCCCATTATTAGGGTGTTGGGTTGTACCCTAATATTTTCCAGTGTATCAAGAAATGAGGAGTGGGAATCCTGGGGCATTTTTGGGGATCTGTAGCAAGTTACAATTTGGATTGTGGTCTTGCCCAAAGAGTTAGTTGCACTTGGATAATCTTGGATGCATTATGCTGAGCAACTAGCCTGGAGGTGTGGATATCCTTAATGAATATGGACATGCCTCCACCTTTAGTATTTCGGTCCAGGTTAGGTGGCCGAAAGGTGTGGTATGAATTACAGCCTGGTAATGCAGGGGTGTTCTCTGGAGCCTTGAATCAGGTCTCTGTCACTGCACAGATGTTGATGTTCTCCATTTTAAGGTGTGCCTCGAGTGAATGCATTTTGAGGTTTAGACTTCTAGCACTGAGTAGCATTACCCTCAGATTTTGCTTGCTTGTATCTGTTACGGTGGTGAATTTGTCATTTGAATCTTGCCTAAAAAAGGCACTATAGGGGTGGCAAGAGCCTTAGCCAGCATCCGGAATCCCAAGGGCAACATGTGCAGGCCATCTCTGGCAAAGCATTGTGCTCTGTTGATCATGTCATCCCAGGCAGACAGATACTGGATCCCCTTAGAATGACACCAGAGGCTTAGCCAATTTTTGAAGTCAATCATTTTGTCCTTGTACTGGGGTATCATTCTGGGTGATGGCAGGATGCTACTTAGGGCTAGGGTCATACCTGCCTGGGCTACAACATCAGAGAGCTCCTCCATGTCTCTTTTCATGTAGTCCAGGGAGGTACATCTCAGGTCATTTACACTAACATGGACAATGACAGAGTCTTTGTTTACTTGTAAAATAAATAGTCTATCTCACATCTGCTAGAACATTCCCCAATAGTGTGACACTCGCAGGGACCCCCATCCCCTCTTTTCTCTGCCTGTACCACCAGCATTCCATCACTTGGTGGTAGCAGAAATCCACTACCCCGCTCCTACCAGTCAGCCATCCCAACCAGTACATACCCCTGCAGCTCTGCTGCTCCCATTTGATCCAAACGGGATCAGACCGCACCTGTCCCAAATCCAACAGCCTCTAGTCAGTTACATACACACTACTGCTTTAGAGGCTGTAATGGACTGCATGTTCTATTGTGTAAAAAAAAAAAAAAAAAACACAATTGTAAATTCTTACAGAAACAAGCCAAATACATATACAGTTCCCACAAACAATTGTCTAAGTCACTACCTGCACAGGTAGGTTTTCACTCACCTCTGCTGGAGCTCTAACCCTGCTCCGTTCACCTTATCTGATGCATAACAACCTTCTTGCTTCTACTCAACACGGCTTCTGCCCTGGTCACAGTACCATGACTGCTCTCCTATCCTTCTTCAATACCATAAATCAAGTGCGCAGCTCTGGCAAACTCAAATCTACTCTGTTCCTTGACTTAGCCAAAGCTTTTGACACAGTCTCCCACCCTTTACTCATATCTCAACTCTTATCTCTCAACCTCTCCACTTCCACCTTCGCCTGGTTCTCTAGCTACCTCTCTGAATGACAACAAGCCAATCAACCTACCCCTTCCTGCACACTCCCTCCGGGGTGCCACAAGGTTCTGTCCTAGGACCACTACTCCTCAATATATTTATCAATAACTTTCACTACACCATCACTGACTCCTCAATAATCCAGTGTGCAGATGATTCAACAATCATCTGCTCAGCTTACTCCCCCCTCTGACCTACTTCTAAAAACTCAATCAGCCTTCTCTAAAACTGAATACTGGATGTAAAACAATTACCTGGCCCTAAACTCTAATAAAACTAAACTGATGATCTTTCCCCACTCTAGAAACTCCCCGATCAACAAAAACTCATTCTGTATACTTAGGAGGACATCCCCATCGACATTGTATCTAACACGAAACTCCTTGGTGTCATCATTGATGAACTCCTAAAATTGACACTCATATCCAAACTGCCATCAAAGAAATCCACCAAAAGCTAGGACTCCTACACAGACATAACTGCTACATCTCCCCTCCACCCGGAAAACCATAGTTTCCTCCTACCTTCTCCCCTCTCTTATGTACAGTGCTCCTCTAGCAAACATCAGCCTACAATCCAAACCCGAATCATGTTACAATAAAATAAGTAAATTTGCTACCAGCTCAAAAAACTCCTCCCACCACTGCCATTCTCTCCATACCCTGCAAAGGCTCGAACTGCCCAATCACTTAATCTTCCTTAAACTCACCAACACCCACAAGCTCATCTACAAACCTTCCAGCTGTCTCTCTCTCTCTCTACAGCATTAATCCCCTACATTCACAACCGCTCACTCAAATCTGAAAACCAACACCTTCTGCAAATCTACAAACCCTCATGACCCCCCCCCCCCGGCCACCTCCTGCTATCCTGCTCCATACTTAAACTACAGAACTCTCTCTCTCTCTCTCTCTCTCTCCCCTCCCTTTGCAATACAGCTAACCACACCAAATTCAAATCTCTCTTGTTTTGTCATCTTACTTCAAAATGGTCATGCCGATGCCACTCTCCAACCTAACTTCCCCCTCTAGCCATTCACATCTCCACCCTCAACTACTCCTACTTCTCATAACCTCACTCACCTACTCCAACATTCCATTAAAAACTTACTGGACAGTCTCGTACCGCACCTTACCTTAAACACTCTCATATGGAATCTGTATCCTAACTCTGTATATACAAAACGTCCACCTAAATCTCATTATCTGTATTTCTTTGTACTTGTTCATTTTATCACATTCTATTTTATATTGCATTTCTCTGACAATGAAAATGATTGTATAGATCTGCATGTCATTGGAGCTTTGCTACCCGGGCCTCCACTGAAAACAGGCTCTTCTTGGCCCAGTGGATTTCCTTGGTTATTTAACTGAAATAAATAAATTCATAAATAAATAAGTTGTTAAATTGATGGTTTTGCTTGTTTATAGTCATTCATAAACTGCTTTTTGGAAACATTTGAAAAGATGCATTGCTGGGTAGTATGATATGAAATCCTTTCTCATTAACAGCTTTATCACCTATGTTGCATGCCCAGCTGTTACCACATCATGATGGGGTAACACGTTTCTTTTACTTTAACATATTTGGTTGTCTAACATCACTGTCAGGGCGACCCAATCTATTTCACTTAAACATTTTTTTTTATTTCTTTTCATTTTGGGTGGGGGGGGTTATTTTTTTTTTCAAACCTATACATATATTGTAATATTTTTTACCAGTTCTTTTTCATAAAAGGTAGCTCCTATTTCATCAACAGCATAATCTTTTAGTTTGTGTTACTCGTCTTGTGTAGCTAGTTATGATGAAGAGGCTTGGGTGTTTGTTTATATACTTCATTACATACAAACAGATCAGAGTTGATAGCAGCAACATAAAATATAAACAGACTGACTACTACACATACATACATGCTCACACCTCTGCAGCTCACTACAAAATGGCAGTCTTCCTTGCACAAACTCAGTATTTATATACACGTGCTAGCTCACTGGAAAGCTTCTGTAAGTTACATACACACTCTGATCTACATTCTCCCTCTTTACTGAGCTGTCATGCAGTAATAATGACATTTGAATAGGCATGCAAATTATACAGACAATAATGAATAAACGATATTCATGTCCCCAAGTTGACATGCATCTGGAACGAGGTCTGGAAATGCATCTTGTAATGTAGCAGTTAAGACTGGGTTTAGCAACAGGGACAGCCAGTGGTGAACAATCTGCTTTAGGACTCTCAGGGATATTCTCAGGAACAGGGATATTTGCTGGAATGCTGTCTGGAACTGGAACATTGGATAAGTCACTCTGAGAACTAGTCTTTATCACAGGCAAAACGCTGCAATACTGGCTCAAACACCGCTACTAAATGTTTCCAATTCCATCGAAATTCTATTCCTTGGGATTCCACGATGCACGATTTCAGCTCTGGACATAAACTTTTCACGATTCCAATCCAATCAAAACCTTTTGCTGTCTGCATCCTCACTATCTCCCCTTCTTGTAATGGATTGAGCGTTTTGCTGGTCTTATCATAATAGGATGTCTGGGACAAACACTTTTTCAGGAGTTGAGCTTTCTCTAGTTTGTTGTTCTTAGCACATGGAACCAACAAGTTGCTATTGATTGGCAGTGTAGTTCTGGTTTGTCGTGACATAAGTCTCTGGGCAGGTGAACCAAGATGTTTATTGCAAGGAATGTTTCTGAGATTCAGGAGATTCAGAAAAGCATTGGTGTTGTCTCATTTTGACTTCTCTAACAGCTGTTTTGCACTTTGAACTGCACATTCTGCGAAACCATTTGAGTGTGGGTACTCAGAACTACTCGTAACATGAATAAAGTTCCACTCCAGCAAATCTGTTGAACTGCTGGCTTGTAAACTGTGCACCATTGTCAGAAATAACTTTGTTCAGACTATCATGGACAGAAAAATGTCTCAAACTTAGTAATGACAGTACTGGATGTGAGATTAGGAAGTAGGTCAATCTTGAACCAATTTGAATAAGAATCTACTAATACCAAGTAATGTTGACCATTCCACTCAAAGATGTCTGTAGCTACTGTCGACTAAGGTAGTTCAGGAATCAGGTTTAGCTGAAGCGGTTCTCTCTCTGCTGATGCAGTTTAGTACTATTACAAACAGAACAAGATGAAAGTACTTTCTGAATATCTTGTGACATAGAAGGCCAAAATACTAGTCCTCTCGCCCTTCTTTTGTTAGCATCAGTTCCTGGGTGGCCATGATGCAAGATGTCAATATACTCTTAATGCAAGGATTTTGGAACAATCACTTTTGGACCTTTCATGATGATACCATTGTCATACAAAATCTCATCTCTGTAGGGAAAATATGGTTGCACTTCTAGAGATAAACAAGATTGCTTTGATGGGCATCCTCAACTGATAAAGTGATTGAGGTTCTGGAGAATTAGATCTGAAGCTGTATTGACTTCTAAGCTCATCAAGACATGTGGAAGAAAAATTTCATATTTCCATCCAACTTGGACAATCAGATGGGAAACAAGAAATTCATCCCTGGTTTGGCACCTATGTCTCTAATGCAAACAGATAACCTGTAAATGGTTCATCTCCCAGGCCTATGCTTACACTTATCAAGGGTTTCAGAACTTGTCAGAGATTTGGGATGCATGGCTAGGCTTAAAAGGCCCTTGTGGATATTATCCTAGTAACCCCCTATGAACCTATGACTTCGAAATCAGGTTGCTTATTTTCATGCTGTTCAGTGTTTTTTTCTGGGCGATCTGGATAAAGTATCAGCAACCTTTTGTGTAAACAAGATTGAAATTACACATTTGCAGCTTCAACATAATGCATTGCAGTCTTGCAGTAGCTGTGTTCATAGGCTTTCTCAAAATAGTGACTAGAGGCTGGTGGTCAGTCTCAATTTGAATAGGTTGGCTCTAAATATAATCATGGAACTTTGAACATGCAAACACAATCGCCAAGAGTTCTGTCTCTATCTCAGCACACTGCATCTCAGTTTGAGTTAGAATTCTCGAAGCATAGGCTACTGGTCTACCCCTCTTGAAGAATGACTGCACCAAGACCAAATTTAGAAGCATTACAAGAAAGAGTTTCTGGTTTGTGAACATCATAGTATCTTAAAGTAGATGGAGTAGCAATTTTTTGTTTTAGGACATCAAATGCTGTTGTGTCCCAGGACCCAATTTATATCTTTGTGTGTCAGCTCACTTAACCATGCTGAAAGTTGACTCAGATCTGGAATGAGCTTACAAAGATAGTAAACCACACCAAGAAAACACTGAAGGGCTTGGACATTGTCTGGAGCTGGCATCTCAAGAATTTCTGATTGCTTGGAAGGATCTGGTCATAAGCCTGAACTGGTAAGCAAATAACCAACAAAGGTAAATTTTTGTAGCTTGAATTTGCACTTCTGAAGATTCAGCTTAAGATTCACTTCATGAGCTCTTTCTAGTACTTTCCTGAGACTTCTATCATGTTCAACTTCACCACTGCCTCCTACAAGAATATCATCTAGCATAATAGCACAAGAATAGCCTGAAAAAAATTGTTCCATTGCATGCTGAAAGACATCACCAGCAGAATTTATCCCAAATAGCGCTCTCAAAAATGTGTACCTCCCAAAAGGAGTACTGAAAGTGGTTAGCAATGAAGACTTTTGGTCAAGCAAAATTTGCCAAAATTAACATTTTGCATCTAAGACAGAAAAAACAGTGGCATTTGGCATAACAGCAGCAACTTCTTCGACTGTACGCATTGGGTGACGAGGTCTTCTTAAGGCTCTGTTCAAGTCTCGTAGAGCAATACATATTCTAATATCAGCTGAGCTTTTCTTATGAGCTACTACCATGGAGGATACCCATTCAGTTGGTTCTCCTACTGGAGAAATCACTCCTTGCTGCAACATTGTATCTAGCTCAGCTTTGACTCTACCCTGCATAGTTACTGGAACTTTCCTTGCTGGTCTGATGACTGGGCTGACTTCAGGGTCTAACGTCATGGAGTACACAGCTGGGTGTTTGCCTAGTTGGTCTTCGAAAAGATCATCAGAAAAAATAGACTGGGTGAAATTAGAACAGTTGTCTTTTAAGCTTACATGGTGAACTTCCTTATTAAATGAAAGCAGTCTCATTTTCAAACTGTTTCTGAGGCCTAATAATGACTGTGCATGCCTTTTGATTATGTAAAATTGCAAGTCATAGCTGTATCCAGCAGAGTCACATGAAAGCACTTCTGAGCCTTTGGTTTGAATTTCTTCACCACCATAAGCAACAAGCTCCACACACTTAGCCAAATCAATCCTCTCACCAGCTCTTACTCTAGCAAATGTTTCTGCTGACATAACATTGCACTATGAACCAGTATCAACTTTGAGCTCTATGGGTCTCCCATTAATCCGAACAGTACAAAATATTTCATTCTTTGCCCACAAAATTACAGCATTCACTGTTTCACCAAGTACAGACACACCATCAACATAAAAAGTAAGGTCACAGCTTTCAAATTGATCAACTCACCTCTTAGAATGTTTTCTTTTAATAAAAGAATGGACCTCTTTTGATTTACAAAACCTTTGAAAATGATTAAACTTTTTACATTTCGGGGCTGCTGACCACAAAGCTAAGCACTTTTCTCTTTTAGACACGATTTCCACCACAGTTACGACAGTTGACTATGAGGCTAGGCTAGGGCACATGCTTTACATTTGCTGCTTCAGCTTGTGCTTCATTGAGCATTTTGCTTTAGAGAACATGCCTTGTATTTTGCTAGAAAAGTTCTGGGTTTCACTGAAGTTGTCCCTCCCCTGGGCCTGTATCTTTTAACCATGTGCTGCATACTATCAACATTAGCTTTGTTGCAGCTCCTTTCAAAGCTATTCTCATATGTAACCATGCTTGTGTGCTTTTCTGTGAGCTCGTATATTTGACAAATTTCTATGGCTTTATTCAAAATTAAATCACTGTCTTGAAGCAAAATCTTTCTCACTGCATCGTCTTTAATACCACACACAAGCCTGTATTTTATCAACTCATCCCTTAATTCGCCAAATCTGCACATTCTAGCCTTATTTCTCAAGTCAGTTATATATGCTGCAAAAGTTTCACCAGGCTTTTGATCTCTTATGTAAAATATGTGCCTTTCCATTGTAATATTTGTTTGGGGGTTACATATTTCTCTAAATTTATGCAGCAGGTGCATACACAAATGAACATTCCCTTTCAATAGCTTCTGAACCAGCTAAATTAAGCAAAATAAATTCCTTTGTACATGCATCTGTCAGAAAATGCAGCCTACAAGAAAATATTGTACTCTTACTCAAACACTTTCCAATGTTCTGCAATATTTTTATCAAATACATGTGGAGTATGTCTGAAAAATCCTTCTGCCATGCCAACAAAAGTTTGCTTAAATACAATGCAAAAATATGGCCCTTGTAATTATGTATGAAGATGCACATACACCAGGTACTTGTAACAACTTTCAAATGCACAAAAAACTCTTTGAAAGACTGTACTTTGTGAAATATTCTTTGAAATGGCAGTATTTTGCGAAATAACTGTACTGTAATGCTGCACAAACCTGCGAACACTTTGTAGACTGGATATTTCAATTAGCTTTATTTAATGGGAAAAAGTAGCACATAGTGAAAAAATATGGTTGTTTTCCTTTTTTTATATATTTTATGCAATTCAGATATAATTTCAAACATTTTCATAACCATTTCAAATATTTTTATCAATATGTCACAGTTTCAGAATTTCCTTTAACTAGAAATTCATTTTGAGTGCTTCATTTTATATTCATTGTGTAAAAAATCATTTAAGCAGGTTTTAATACCTGGAATTCATTTCTGACCTGTTTTGCGAGTCATTTGAGCAATAGGGATGACCCACTCCTGTATATTCTTCCAACTTTAACTAAGTGCCTCATGGTCTTGACTCTGGATCCCATTCTGACACCGTGTTACTTGTCTTGTATAGCTAGTGAAGTTGAAGAGGCTTGTGTGTTCATTTATATATATTTTATTACATACGAACACATCAGGATGAATGGTAGGAACATTAAATATAAACAAACTGACTACTACACATACATACATGTTTACACCTCTGCAGTTCACTACAAAATGTCAGTTTGCTTGCATGTACCCAGCATTTATATACACATGCTAGCCCACTGGAAAGCTTCTTAAAGGTACAGACACACTTTGATCAACAGTTTGTACACTAGTGCATGCTTATTTTTTTAAATTCATGTCTGATAGCGCCACCATCTTCATCCAAATAACACATTTAGTCCATAGGGGATGGTGAAAGCCGGGCATCACTGGGCTAGGTGAGAATATTATGATCCATTTGTTCCTGCCTGAGATGCCTTAGGAGCCAATTTGTTTTTCCTATGGTGAGAGTCAGGTGGTAGAGACCAGGCCACTTTATTGGTCTGGTGTAGTGGTCTAACCTCATCTGTGGAGCATCCCTCCTTCCTTGTTGTAGCTCACTTAGTTTTGCTTCCATGATCCTTATTGTAGGTACCATGCCTCCACACACTCTCAGCTTGTGTGCTTGCACACAGGCAGCACATGCTTACAGGTTTGTGCTCCATGGGTGTAGCACCTAGTGCTCCAACTAGGTATCACCACAAGGTGAGCCACAGCCACCTCCTCCCAGGATAAGTGAGCCAACAGTAGCCACTCACTCCCATCCGCCTCTGCCATTTCCTACAGGCAACCAAGCTGCTAGCTAAACTCAGGTCACCTGCATCTTAGTCAAGACTTTGTCCTACTATGTCATGGAACTGGCATTAGTGGTACAAGTTTAGCTACATTCAGAAATAAATATTTCATCTGTCAAATTTGTTTCACACCCCTTATCAAACATCTTTTCAGTTTATGCCAGATATACTTTATCTCCTACTCAAAATTTAAAGTGCTTTTCCTCTGTGGCTTTAAGAACACCGTAACATGTGTTCCAAACATCTCATGTCAACGGGTATCATTTGATGGCTCTGTGTTAACTCTTATTATTGGTCATTGTTAATGACATCAGTATGGCTATATACCTCATCATCATCATCATCATCATTATCAAACCCCTCTTTCCCATTTTCTACATGGGGTCGGGGTGTTGTGTCAACTGTCAACACCTCTCTCTGTATTCAACACAACTCTCCTACCTTCTTTGACATTCATGCCTGACTGTTGCAGATCTTCTTTCACACAATCTATTCACCTCTTTGCTGGGCACCTTTGTTTCCTCCTGCCTTCTGTCTGTCCCAAATCTTCTTCAACAGATTGTCATCTGCATTTCTGCACATGTTCCCGAACCGCTGTAATCTGTTCTCTACAACCTTTTCTGCAAATAGAGTTACAGCGGTGTCTGCTCTGATGTCCTCATTTCTTTGTCCCACAGTCTGCATCCTATCACTCAACACAGGCACTTCATCTCTATCACCTCAAGCTTCCTAAACTGCTCTGCCTTTAATGCCCAGGTTTCTGTACCATACAGTAGTACTGGTCACACCACTGTTTTGTACACCTTACTTTTCAGCTTCTTTGGCATGCTTCTGTCATATAAGATCCATGACACTATGTGCCTGTTGTCTTCAGTCTAGCTTTAACCTCCTCATTCAGACTTCTCTTTTCCTCAACCACCCCCTCCCAGGTACCTGAAGCAGTTAACCTGTTCTACTATTTTCCCTTCTATCTCAATTCTCAGCTTCTTCCGAGTTCTCACATTTGTTACCATTACAACTGTCTTATCTATACTCAGTTTTACCCCATATGTCTTCAGTTTTGAATTCTGTTCCCCTATCCTTTGCTGAAGTTCTTGATCAGAGTCTGTTTCTAATGCCATATGATCTGCATACAGCAACTTGGTTGATCTGTCCCCTCCGACCTGTTTGCTAATGTAGTCCATCACCAGCATGAACAGCAGGGGGGCTCACAGCTGAACCCTGATCTACCCCCCTCTCCCACTGAGAATCCCTCTGAGAGACAAAACACTGTACGTACTTGAGTGATTGGGTCTTTCTATAGATCCTAAACTAATTCTACCAATGTTTCTGGGACTTTGAACCACAGCAGGACTGTCCAAATCAGCTTTCTTGAGATATTGTTGCATGCTTTCTCCAAGTCTAGGAATGCCCAGTAGGACTCTTTCCCTATCTCTAGCGTTTTCTCAACTATCTGTCTCACTGCAAACATCGAGTCATTTGTGCTGCATCCTGATCTCAATCTGAACTGTTCATCTCCCATCTTACTGTCTACTACTCTGCGTATTCGTCAATCACCCTTCTCCAGAATGCTCGTGCAGTGTGATATTTTGATACCTCTATACTGCCCACATTGGTTAATGTCCCCTTTATTTTTGGAACACGAGCACTAGAATTCTTATTCTACACTCATCTGGGATATGCCTTTCTTGCCACACTGCTATGAGTACCCTCAGGAGCCATTTTTCCCCGATCTCACCCAACATCTTTATCATACCTACTGTGACCTCACCTGGAACTACTGCTTTCTTTGAGTTCATTTTCCTTAGTGCAATTCTTACTTCTTCTGGAGTGGACTCCTGTTCTCCTTTCATCATAGGCTGTGTCTGGGGCAGTACAGCTCCTATGGGGTTTTCTTCATTCAGAAGCTACTCAAAGCATTCTTTCCATCTGGCTTTGATGTCCTGTAAACTGGTGAGCATGTTGTTGTGGCATTCCTTATGAAGGGTGTCTTACTATCTTCTCTATCTTTCTGTCTTTGCTTTGCAACCTGATATCGTTTTTTGTGCCACATACTGAGTCACTATCCAGAAGTTGGTAGAGTGTCTCTGATGCTTTGTTCTTTGCTATTGCAGCTCCTCTCTTAGCCTCTTTGTTAGTCAGCCAGTATTCCCTCCTAGCTTGGTCCGTCTTTTCTATTTCACACTTTTTTCTTACACTCCTTCTTTGTTTTGATAACTTCCTGGACTTCTGAATTCTACCACCAGCTTTCCTTATGTACCTTGCTTCCATGACTGGTTCAGTCAAATATCTGTTCTGCAGTCCTCACACTTGCTGTTTTGAGGCACTGCCATTCTTCACCTCCACCTATTTTCTCTTCGTCTTCTTGAGTTGCTAGAGCCATGACTAATTTCTTGAACTGTTGTGCTTTCTATCCAGTCAACTGCTAGGTCTTATCCTGGTTTCTGTTGACCTTAGAGCCTTCTCAGACCACTGCTTGCAGCTGTTTCTGGAAACCAGTGGTTTATGCTGTGGACCGAATGTTTCACTGGGGATAACTTTACAGTCTCCAATTCTATACCCCTGCTCTTTCTTTACTAGGAGAAAGTCTACCTGAGTTGCATGTTGGCCACTCTTGTATCTGATCTTGTGACTGACTCCCTCTGTGAACCATGTGTTGGACACAATCAAGCCATTTTCCAGACAGAAGTCTAGAATGGCCTCTCCTACTTATTCCTGTTGCCCTACCTATGTGGACCCAGGCAAGCCTTATATACTGTTCTGTCTGTCCCAGTATGTGCATTCAGGTCACCCCATTATCAACCCCAATTTATGTTGCCCTGTTGTATCTAGTAGGTCCTGCAACTGCTGTCTGAAAGTACTCTTCCTCATTATCAAAACAATGCTGGGGGCATAGGTTGATATCATGAATACTGCCCTATCATTACACTGGAGTCTGATTGCCACAAGTCTGTCACTGATTCTGATGACATCCCTCACCATCTTTTGAAGTCTCTCCCTCACAGCAATTGCCACACCATTTCTAGTCTGTCCTCTTCCTAAGTAGTAGATTCTTTATTCCAAGCCAAGTGGCTTGCAAGTGCCTTTCCACCTTGTCTCATGGATACATAGAATGCCCAGCCTCCTCCTTACTATCATGTCATCCACTTATAAGCTACATCCTATCATTGAACCAAATGTTGCTAGCAAGCTCTACTCAACCTTAAAGAGCTTGCTAGCAACATTTGGTTTCTGTAAGCTGAAAAGCTCTAACATAGTGTATTGTCTTACTTACATTTCCTGGCTCCTGATTGTTTTTTTCTTTTCTTTTTGGACTCTCTCCTGCTGGGGTTGCTCTGCAACCAGTTTTAACCACCCAATCTCACACTGATAATTGCTACTCCCCTCCCCCAAGCCATTCTCATAGGAGGCTATATCAATACCCACTCCTCTGGGAGCCATCTTTAAAATGTAGTAAGGCAAATAACTTACATCCCCATTATAAACTTACATTTTACTTAATTGTTCTATAAATCTTGTGGTCTAGTTTAGCCCCAATCCGCTCACCCTCACTGCGCTTGGGCTCTCTCTGCGCCCAACCCTGCCCCCTATTCCCAGCCCCCAGTTCTGTTAAATTTATAATGTTCTAGCCACTCCCTCTGCCTCTTCCTCCCAACCAGCATCTCACACATCACAAAGTGGCCCTCCCTCTCTACAACCCAACTTTTCTCCTTCCTTTCCTGCCAAATCCTGGTTGAAAACTGTGCCATATAATGGCCAGGCCCCTTGCTATGCCAGCATCAACAAAAATACTAGTATTTTCTCTACTCCCCCCTGATGCTCATCCTTTATCTTCTCACTGCCTATAAAAAATAGTATCACCACAGATTCCATTACCCAAAATGTTAAACTACTACCCCAGACTTCTCTTGCAAGTTAGCTCACCTAACTATTCCCCACACATCCAAACCCTCATCCCCTTTAACTCATCACCCAATTAAAACCTTAAAATCTAATCCAAGGGACAAGCACTATCTAAGACTTATTCATAAGTTTCTAAAGCTCATAATCAGATTTCAATATAACCTCGTTACAGATGGGGACATCCATCCCAACCCTGGCCTGTCTCCATCTGGTGACAATAGCGCCTACACCAATAACCCCATCAACAAACTACCCCTTAATAGTCCTGCAAACACTCTCCCTGACATTCCACCTGAACATTCCAAGTATAAATAATAAAATCCCCACCCTTCATGCCCTCTTAGCAGTTTATTCCCCAGACATAATGTGTCTTACAGAAACCTGGCTTAAACCTGCTACTGCTGATAATGATGTATTACCCCTGGGCTACAACATACACCGATTAGACTGAACAGCTAAGAAGGAAGGTGGGACAGCAGTTTTTTTTACAAAAATACATTATGTTAATAGAGATCCAGTTCAACCGCTCCATTTAATAATGCAGAAATCCTCATTACCAAACTATAAATTAACAATAATAAGAGTAAAAATATTGTCTGTGTCTACATTCCTCCAGGCAATAAAATAAGCACTTTGGAAGATATCCTCCAAAGGTTATCCACTACCTACCCACAAGAAACCATTGTTTTTGGTGACTTTAATACTGACTGGTGCACCTGCTAAGCTGAATCCCCTGTCACCCATTTAATTCTGTTTGGGTTCACACAAATAATAACCTCTCCCACTACGATTAGTAAAACCACCAACAGGGAAAGTATCTTAGATTGGGTACTTATCAATAGCCACTCAAGCTTGTATACAGCTGGGCCTCTCCCCAATGACCTAAGTGATCATTCACTAACTTATGTTATTAAGCATAAGGCAGAAACTCACCACAAGACTACATATAAAACAATCAGGAAATAATAAAAACTTCAATCCTACTAACTTCCTAAACAAACTTAAATCTGTCAACTGGTCAATCCTAAAAAATCTACAACTAGATGAAGCCATAACTTTCCTGAGCATCCTTGACTCAAATGCTCCTGCACATACTATAAAGACTAAATCTAATACTGCTCCATGGCTCACAAAGGAAACTAAAATAAAAATCAAACTTAGAAATATAGCCTGGACCAAATGGCAAACAACTAAAGCCCCCCTCGACCAAGTGAGATATTGTCAACTTAGAAATAATACAAAAAAAAATCATTTTGCTAGAGAAAAAAAAAACTACCACCAGAGCATCCAATTTAAACACCAAAACAATCCCCAAAAGTTTTGGGCAGGTATTAACTGACTTCTTCATCCAGGACAATCTGCTACCCCAACCCCATCAAATTACGCCCATAAATCCCCAGAAACTGTTGCGACTGCCTTTAATAACTTTTTTACTGAAACTATTCAGTCATTAGCTAACCAACTTACTCCCACTAACTCAACCACTAACACACCCACTTCTCATCCCTCCTTTAACTTCCAACCTGTTTCTACCACTTTTATCCGATCCCTTATCAAAAAACTAAAACCAACCACCCTTTCTGCTGACCTCCTTCCTGCAGAGTATCTACAAAAAGCTGCTGATGCCATAGCATTCCCCATCTCTATCCTAATCAATGAAACAGTAACTGATGGAACTATCCCCTCAATTTGGAAAATATCCCATGTTATTCCACTTCACAAAGGTTCAACAGAACTGACCAACTATAGACCCATTGCCATTCTCTCACCACTAGCCAAATTAATGGAGAAGTGCGTTCATAAGCAGCTTATGGACTATCTCATTCAGAATGGTCTGTTTGGCAACTCTCAGCATGGCTTTAGGCCACATAATAGCACCACCTCTGCCATCCTTTCTTTTACAAATACCATATTCCAAAATAGAAACAACAACAACAGGCTATCTTCAGCCCTATTTCTAGACCTGTTGAAGGCCTTTGATATGGTCAACCACAAATTACTCATCCATTCCCTTAAATCCCTAGATAACCATGCTATTCAGTGGTTCCTATCCTATCTGAATGGAAGACAACATGCTGTATTTATGGCAGGGCAAACTGTCCACCCTGCTACCTCTCACCCTTGGTGTTCCTCAGGGCTCCATTCTAGGTCCTCTACTCATTTCTATCTTTAGCAGCAATCTTCATACTGCCATCCCTGATGCAAACTGCATTCAATATGCAGACGATTCTACCCTGATCTGTACGGCCTTCTCCCCTTTAGACCTGCAAACCTTAACACAAAACACATTTAACACAGTTAAAAATTGGCTGTCTAATCACCGTCTGTTGTTAAATCTCAACAAAACTAAACTGCTCCTCATTACCCCCACTGGTAGATCCACCCCATTTTCCTTCTCCATAACATACAACAATGGTACCTCTCTCTCTCCAGATGACCATACTAAGCTTTTAGGAGTAATACTGGACAATAATCTCAAATATGATCCGCATATCTATAAAAACCATTAATAAGAAACTTGGCTCATTATATAGAAGCAAACTTTTTCTAACTCCATTAGCTAGGACTGCAATCACCCACTCACACCTACTCTCTACCCTTCTATATGCCTCCCCCATACTCTCTAATTTGAGCAAATCTGAACTTGGTAAGCTCTCTCACTGTTACACCCATATTGCCAGATTTGCCATAGGCTCAACATATAGGGCACATCACTGTCAAAACCTCAGTCTTCTCAGGTGGCTAGAACTGCCTAGCCTACTTTTGTTCAATCAGCTTACAGTAGCACACAAAAGTCTGTACCACCCTGAAAATACTCCAGCACTCAAAAATATCATAAAGCCATACAGTAATTCAAAACAACAATGATCATCCAATAAACTGCTGGTCCAAACCCACAAAGCAATTAACTCAGCCGGCGACTCCCTGTTTGCCATTGTCGTTGGTAAAACTTGGAATTCACTTCCATTTAACCTTACCCTCAAACCTTCTTTAAGTTTCTTCAAAAAAGGCCTCAAACAGTACTTATTTTAAAGAGCACTGGCTTTGTCCCTGTACTAACCCTGATTAATCACTACTTATTCAATGCCTTATTTAAATGAATATTGTACGCATCTTTTGCTCATAATAGCTTGCTGCAACCTGTTGTTTTTGTATACTATTACACACTGTGTATATTGTGAGTACCTACTAGAGGGATTTGTAAATATGTTTGACTCATATCTGTTACGTTCTATCTGCGTTATCTGGAGCTTTTCTCCCCAGGCCTCTGGTGAAAATGGACATATATCCAGTTGGACTATCCCAGTCAACAAATGTAAAATAAATACATTCTTAGTTCACGTTTCGCAGGGTGATTGGTTTTTCAATTTTTACCTACATAAAAACCAATGAAATCTCCAATACACACTAGCACTCTGCATTTTTGCTGACCCTCCTTGAATTTTGTTTGACCCATAACTGTTTCACATGGAAGAATTAATTTTTCTTACAAAAGAGGAGAATGGCGATGGGGGAAGCTTTTGCCCCATCGTACGCTATCATCTATACAGATGATTTTGAAAGCCAGTTTATGGTGTTACAAGATTATTACTTGAGAAATGTACTATACTACAAGAGATATATAGATTATTTGTTATTCACTTGTAAGAGTGATCAGTCTGAGTTTGTGGAATTCATGGAAACTTTGAATAATAACCCATATGGATTGAAACTTACCTGGGGTATTGATAGGGAGAGCATTTCATTCTTGGATGTCATGTTTTATGTAAACAATGATAATAGGATACAGCACAAAGTATATAGAAAACCCACAGCTGTTAACAAGTCCCTGTATGCTGCAAGTATGCACCCTCCTCATTTGATTGAGTCATTACCATATGGAGAATTTAAAAGAATCTTTATGAATACCTCTGAAGTTGATTTAAAGGAAACAAACTTGAGTGAGGTATATATTAGATTAAAGAACAGAGGGTATGATGACAGAATATTGCAAAAAGCAAAGAATAAGATTATAGAAACAGGTAAGAAATGTGCAAGGGTTGGTGGAAATTATAATGGAAGAAAAATCAAACATAGAACAGAGGATGGAGAGGGAGAAGATAAATTGTTTTTTGTTACAAGATACTCTGATTTTTCTCCCATTTTAGAGAGAATCATTAGGCGAGCATGGGAAATTGTTAGTGAGGATAATTCCATTGGATCTTTGTCTCCTAAACACATAGTGTTTTCTTATGGTAGGTATAATAACTTAAAAGAACTGCTGAACAGAAAAGGTTTAAAATTAAAACATTTGGATGTAATAGGTAAAACTGTTGGAACCTATAGTTGTGGTAAATGTTCAGTATGTAACCGAGTTCAAAATTTAGATGGTAGAAAGATTAATGGAAAATTGTATAGAGCCAATGAATATTACAACTGTAACATCTGTGGTGTGATCTATATAACAGATTGTGTCTGTGATCCAATTTCCTGGTATATTGGTCAAACTACCAGGAAGGCCAAAGTACGAATTCTGGAGCACTTGGGTGATGTGAGAAGACAGAGGTTAGAGTGTCCTGTTGCCATGCATTTCCTGTCTAAACATCAAGGGTCAGATAAAAGTTTATTCTTTATTATTATAGCACGACTGACTAACAGTTATGGGAACTTTAAAAAACAATTAAACAGACTAGAAAGTAGAATAATTATTAATTTCCACACTTTATGTTCTCATGGAATGAATTTGGAAAATAATTTGAATATCTAGATAAGATTAGTAAAATGTAACAGTTTATTATATTGGAAAAACGTATTTATTATGATATAAATTACTGATATTCATAAATATTTAATAAAATAAAGGAAATCTGAAAGCATTGCAATACAATACTATAAGATTTTTTTATTGTTAAATAGCAGTGGATGTAGTCAAATGCATTATAAATACATAGATAGTCATAGGTTGATTTAATTTTTTGGTCATGAAGAAAAAAAAAAAAATATATATATATATATATATAATGAGGAAGGATAAATTAATATTGTGTTTATAACAAACACAATGATAATATGTCTGAAAACACGTGTCTTGTATTTATATTTCTTTTAACACTGCCATTAAAAAACATGAAGTAAAGGAAACATTTTAAAATAGATGCATTTAAAAATAGATGTATCTAAAAGGTTAAAAAATGCAGTGTTATTTATGTATGTATATTTGTTTTGAACATCCAGTTGTTATTGAATGAAGAAATGGTAGTGCAATATGTATTTAAAAGTGTAAGACTTTAAACAGTATCATACTTCTACTAGTCTGTTTAATGTTCACTGAAGCACATTTCACTTTAAATTCTGGCTAAGTAGCATGATAATTATTTAATTATTAAATTGTTTAAAAAATTAATTGAAAATGAGAGGTGTATATATATATATATATATAGGGACATGTTTGTAATGTCAAAATGTTCCAACAGAAGGCAAGAAACGAGGTACCAGAACGTATTAATAAAATAAGTTTTGTGTCCTATCAGTGGTGTTCCAGTTTGTGTTCCTGCTTGCTAGTGTGTATTGGTGATTGGTTTTACATCCAGCTTTTGCTCAAAGGAGTTATCCCAGATAGCCCAAGCTGGGCAACTGGACAGTGGCCAGCCAGTAGCTTACTGATAAAAGACTGCTGGGCTTTATGGCAGGCACACACTGGGGGCCAATAGGGGCACATACATCCCTCCTACCATTAGTATCAGTCCCTGGCGTAGGCCAGGTCCTCAACCCACTTATCACCGGCAAATACCCATGTTTGTTTTGTGACATTAGTCAACATGACTGAAACACCTAGAGCCATATTTCACAGCATTGAGTGGCTAGCCCTGCCTCGGCAGTAAGACAGAACCATGTTTTGTTTTCAGGATACAGTTAAATCATTCCACAATATAAGCTTTGATTTCATTAGCAGATATCAGATGTTATAAATGTTGCTTTTCAAAAGTGCCTGAACATCAGCATTAATAAATTATGCACTTTGATCTTCTTACAATTGTTTTGGCTTGTGCCCCCCACACCACACAACCCTGCGAATCTTTTTGAAAACCTATGCAACACTTTTGCCAGATTTATTTTTTAATGTAATAGCCCAAGCATAATTGGACAGGCTATCAATAACTGTTAAAATAAACTGAAACCCATTATTGTGCTTTGAAAGGACTATATATAACAAGATCAGCATGCCATTATGCATCAGTACTGTTCATAACCACTCTCTTTCTAAAATGTATTTTGTTGTGGGCTTGTTCATAGTACGAGCATCTTGTAAACTCTTTTGATATCCTGTGGGTGACCTTTTCACTAGTTTGTGGGTAGTATTTTTACTTTTTTCTAGTGGTATTATGCAGTCATATAGGACCTGCACATCTCTTAAACTGACTTATACTTGCAGTTCATAATATATTTTTTCAGCATATTCTTCACCTTGACTTTAACAGTGGTTTAAAATAAAATGCATTACTATTTTCAGTGGTATAGCATTTTATTATGACTCATATAACAGAAAGCTATACTTGCAAAGATTTACAAAACATGCACTTAAAATGTTCCCTTAACTACAATATAGTTTTAAATTTTTCACAACACAAAAAATGTTATGCTGCACAACTAAAAAACAATAGTTTCATAAATCAAGAACATGAATAACATTTTTATGGTTGGTGCTTTAAACTGTAACAAACACCAGCAGTGCATTCCAGCACTACCAGAACACAGTACTGTGCATGCCTGTGCAGTTCTTCAAAGAATCAGGCAAAACAGTTTTACAGTTGCTAAGACACAATTGTTAATACAAGAGCTCAGGCCTACCACTTTCCCCTTATGTGCAGCTTTTTTTTTATTTCTCTCATTACACTCAGAATAAAGGATAGTTTTCAACAGTTTGTGGTATTATACAGCTTTTCGGGGCATTGTCAATAATCTGCACAGCTATCATATTCTTCAAAAGATTTGTATTTTTTTTTTCTTGCTCCCTGCAGAACCTTGCTTGGTGCCTCCTCTATTTGCATGCATTTGGCACATTCATTCCAGTGGGATGGGAACTAGGAATTCCTGGGCTGGGCTAGAGCCCTTCAGGTAATCTGTTCTTGGCTGGGAATCCTAAATGGTCCTCCATTCCCAGGCAAGAGTCGGGTGGTAAGGAGTGGGCCAGCTTGCTGGTCCTGTGGCATGGCTACCTTCTCCCACCACAATCACCTCCCTCCCTTCCTTCATCATCTCTTCTGAGCTCGGCTATTACTGTCTTCCAAGGGGGTAGTGTTCCTCTGCATGCTGAGTTTCCTTGGCTTACACAGCAAATGCACTAGGACAGCATGAGCTGAGTAGGCTCAAACTCCACTGTGTAACACCCAGTTCTCTCAATAGGTATCACGTGTGTAGCAAGCCAGAACTGCCCTCCTGGGTAAGATGAGTGAGTTGCTGGAGGCCGATCACTCTCATCTTCCCTGGCCAGATACTACAGGCACCCAAGTCACTAATAAAACTCAGGTCACTTGTGGTATAATCAATGCTTTATCCCTCTATGCCACAGAGCTGGCTAAAAGCTTTACAGGTTTTTCCTTTTCAATACTTCCTTGGTACATTACCAGCATATTACCCATCTTATCAGCTTTCACACTGTAGCACAGTACTCTACATCAGAACTTCCCATGTCATAAATGTACCTGAAATATGAAGGGAAGTTTCCTGCGTAGGGTTTCTAAAATATTTCTTATGACTGATTAATGTGGCAGCTTTTTCAATGGCTGCACATAGTGTATCACTTAGTTGCCCATGCATACATTTGTGAAATTTTGAGATGCATACCATGTAGTTAAATTGTGCTAAAATATAATTTATGGCCTGATCTATATCAAAATATGATTCAATATACCCAAGTGTCCAGGCTTTTGCTCCAAGTAGTAGTTTTGTGCATTACAATCACAGTTGTTCACCTAGGTTCATATATACTGCTGTCACTTTTCTGGCAGACAGACTGAGTTCTGCACCCCTTACAGTTTATCTTTAAATACTGTGTCATCAGTTCTAATGGGAGGTGCATAAGAATACATTTTACCAGGTACACAATAATAATCCTTTCATTTGGTGCTATGAAAGACACAGCAGATATAAAAGGTTGTATATCAAAGCATTTTGCAAAAACCTGCATGTCTTCCTCCACCCAGAAATCTTCATTGTTACCATCTGGTGCTATAGATTTCGCTCACCAATATAACAGCTCTGTCATCCACCTGTTTATTCTGTACCGGCTAGGGGCAGGCTGTTTGGGACATAAGGAGATGATGGGGTGTCATCCACTTCATGGCTATTTTCTTCTATGAGATACCTACAGGAGCAAAACAACATACACCAGATTCTAAGACACTATGCAGACTTGCTTTTGTAAGCTCCAGCTAGAGTTGGGACACCATCTTCTGCTAATGGCATCATCTCTCATCTGGGGTTGTGGATATGCCACAACATATTAGGCAACACCACACAGGACTGGAAGTTCACAAAAAAAATGATCAGAAGCTTCAGGTAGAAGGTGCTGTGTTGTCTAAATGTGCAATGAATATGCCTGCATGACTACACTAGTGTGGTGATCTCAAGGAATAAAAAAAGGATGAAATGACTTAGCAGGGATACAGGTAAGTAAGAAGAGTTGGGGAATGAACATAGAACATCAAAAATTGTCCCATGGAAAATAAATACAGGAGATTCATAAAAATGGCAATGTAAAATGCCATGCTTTAAAATCAGCACTATAATATGGAGAATGATTGGGAAGACTTATAGGTTCATACTAGGCTATCTGCCCTAGGGCATTTATAAGCCCAGCCAGAGTGTGTTTGGCTTTCGCCACCCATTTTAAATTAATTTTGCTATGCCCTTTTTCGAGGTTAGTATACTGTGCCTCTGTCTAAAAGTGACACAGAAGTGATACCCGGGGTAAACCTACGATCTCCCATCCACTCATCAAGATTCCTCTTGAAGAGAGTCAATGAGGGACTCTGCCTAACCTGGACTATGATTTTATTCCAGAGTGAAGGGAGCCTCTGGGTTATGAATCTGTCCCTCCAGCATGTCCTATTTATTTCAGTGCTGAGGTTCAAGTCTCTCGAGCGTAGCTCGATGGGATTTGGATTTTCTGAGGTGCAGCATGTCCATTAATTCCGGGTTGGACATGGCTTTATATGTCAGGCACAGATCGCCTCTGAGCAGGTGGTATGCCACTGAGTAGAGCTGGAGTTTCTTTAACCGAGCAGCATATGGCATCTGTTTGAGCCCTATGATCCTCTTGGTGGGGTACTTTTGGGGTCTTCCAGTTGCTGCAGGTGTCTGGTAAGGTACATCCCAAAAGGAGCATTGTACTCAATTATGGGCCTGATGAGGGATGAGTAAAGAGGCACGATGACCTCCCCTGATCTAGATGTGAATCCCTTCATGATTAGGTGGGCTATATAAAATGTTTTTCTAACTACTTTGGCAGCGTGGTTGTCAAATGAGAGATTGCTATCAACTTGGGTCCCCAGGTCCCCAATTACTTCTTCTGTACTTAATGGATTACCACCTATGTGGTAATTTGTGGGCACTTTGTTTTTGCCAAATGGGATGACTATACACTTTTTGGCATTTAGCTTGAGGCCATGGCTCTGGCACCAGTTGTCTGTTTCTATGAGGCCCTTTTGGAGGATGCTTGCGTCGGCTGGAGAGTCGATTATGGTGCCCAGTTTGCAGTCACCTGCGAACTTAGTCAGCAACAGTCCTTCCGTGTTGGCCTGTACCTCCGAGAAATATATACCGAACAAGAGAGGTCCCAGGACTGAGCCTTGTGGGATGCCACTTGTAACTGGTTTGGAGTCTGACATGGCTCCAGCAATTCTAACCATGTGGGTTCTGTCCTTGAGCCAGTTTGCAACCCATCTAGTGACATAGGGGTTTATATTTAAGCTGGTGAGCTTATCTATAATGCCTGAGTGGGGTATTGTATCGAAGGCTTTTGCGAGGTCCAGGTAGGCTGTGTGGACCACCTTCCCTCGTCAATGGCCTTGGTGACTGTTTCAAAGAAATCAACCAGGTTTAAGAGGCAGGATCTGCCCTTAACAAAGCCGAACTGTGTAGGATCCAGTGTCTGTAGTCCCCAATATCTTTATTTATGAGGTCCATGATGATCCTTTCCATAGCTTTGCAGACCAAGCTAGTCAGGCTTATGGGGCGATAGTTTCCAGGATCCGTTGAGGCACCACCTTTGTGGAGAGGGACCACTGTTGCTGTACACCACTCTTTGGGTACATATCCTGTAGTAAGGCTGAGATTGAACAGTAGTTTTATGTTTGGGTTTAGCTCTTCTTGGAGTTCATGTAGGGCGCAGCCGGGACACCGTCTGGTCCCATTGATGCTGTGTTTTTGCTTTGGAGAGGGCAGCTCTTACCTGAGCATCTGAGATGTCAGGGGGGCAGCACTCTGCTGGGATAAATATTTGCCCTTTTGGTGGGGGGGGGGGTTTGCACTGGACCTGTCAGCTAGGATGTTGGCAATGTCTGTGGGTTTGGTGTATTTTTGTCATTTTGGACTAATTCTGAGCATATCTGGGAATTCCCACCCAGGTTCCTAACATAACTAAAGAAAGCCTTGTGATTATCCTTAGTGTCCTGTGCAATTTTTCTCTCGAAGCTGGCCTTAGACGATTTTATGAGTGCCCATAGTTTTTTGCTAATACTGATCAGAGATGCCTTCCCTTTTGGGATTTTGCTCTATCATGTAGTAGCTTCCTCCTTCTATTGTATAGTTTGTTTATGTCTGGGGTCCACCAGACAGGACGTCTGCCTTTGGAGGATTGGGTCTTGGTTTTATTTGGGATTGCATGATCCATGCATTCCTGAAGGTGTTCATAGAATGCGTTTATAAAGGATTCTGCGGTCTGGGCCGTATTTTCCACAGGCCGGGGGCTTTGAAGGATTCCACCTTGGTTTTGAGGAGTGTGAAATTTGCTTTAGAGAAGTTTTTCACTGTGGTTTTCAGGGCAGGGGGTGGAGTCAGGATGTGAATATCCAGTGAGATTAGTTTATGGTCTGATCTTACCAGTGAGGGATACACTTCTGGTCTGGAGCATAGAGTCCCCATGTTGGTGATGATCAGGTCCAGTATGTTTTCCCCTCTTGTGGGAGTGGTAACAAGGTTTTCCATAGCATTTGAGTTTATAAATTCTAGGAACCTTTGGGCTAGGGTGCTGGAGCTAGAGTAATGCTCCCAGTCTATGTTTGGGTAGTTGAAGTCGCCCAATATAATGGTGTTTGGAGAGACCTTCATATTTTCCAGTGTTCTCAGGAAGGCAGAGTGGGGTTCCTGGGTTTGGGAGGGTGGTCTGTAGCAGGCTATAAACTGGAAGGCAGTTTTACCCACTGTTAGTTGCACATGGATAGTCTCTGATGCTTTGTGCTGTGCCACCAACCTGGAGGTGTGGGTATCTTTGATGAATATTGATACTCCCCCTCCTTTTGTGGTACAGTCCAAGTTTTGGAGCTGAGAAGCATGGTATGAGGTATAACCTGGTAGTGCTGGGGTGCTCTCAGGAGCCTTGAACCAGGTTTCTGTTACTGCACAGATATCGATGTTCTCCATGCTAAGGAGAGTTTCAAGTGCATGCATCTTGAGGTTTAGACTTCTGGCATTGAGTAGCATTACTCTTCTCTTAGTTTCTTATCCCTTATGATACCTATGGAGGTGGGTTTGTCTTTTGAGCCTTGCCTAAAAAAGGCACTATGGGGGTAGCAAGAGCCTTTGCCAATATCCGAAAGCCCAGGGGTGACAGGTGCAAGCCGTCCCTAGCGAAGCATCGTGGCTTGTCGAGCATGTCATCCCAGGCTGACAGGCATTGGATCCCCTTTGAATGACACCAATACTTAAGCCAGTTGTTGAAATTGATCATCTTGTCTTCATATTGTGGCATCATTCTTGGTGAGGGTAAGATGCTACTCAAAGTCAGGGTCATACCGGCCTGGGCTACATGCTCAGAGAACTCCTCTATGTCTCTTTCATGTAGTCCAGGGAGGTGCGTCTCAGGTCATTCACACCAGCATGGACAATGACTGAGTCATATTTGTACTTGCCTTGGAGTGACCTGAGTGCTTGTGTTATGTGGTGGATCCTAGCGCCCGACAGGCAGCTCACCGTGACCTTCTCCTTGTTCAGCCTGGTGAGCGGGACATCAGTGTGCCTGATGATAGAGTCACCTATTACAAGTGTATCAGGTGTGTTGTTTAGCCTTAAGGGCTGTGACTGTTGCACACTGGCTTTGTGAGCTATGTGTTGCACTTGTTTTGTTTTGGGGTAGCGGTTGCTTGGGTGTCTGCTTTGGAGGTCTCTGCTGCTTAGGCAGATTTTTATTTAGAGCCTCCAAGTATGTTTTTGTGTGTTTATGTGTTTGGTTTGCTGTTGTGGTAGGTCTATGTGAGACTGGAATTGTAGTGAGTGTGGTTTCCTTCTCCACCTGACTGGTTTCGCCAGTACTGAGTTGAGACAGCTTAGCCTCCAGTATGGCTATATGGTTGCATCTCTCACATGTGTTGGAATTTGTTGGGAGGAGGAGAGGGTTGTCTGTGTACATGAGGCAGTTATAACATTGCCTCAAGATTCCCAGATTCACCAGCTGGACCGGAGAGGAGATTGACAACTGACCTTTGGACATGCTATAATAGTATTGGGAATTCCTTTATAATTGAAAAAAAGGGCCAATGGGGAACAAGGTACTCAAGGGGAGTTTGTGAGGGTGTAGTGCTTTTAATTTTTTAGTGCTGACTTATATAATTGCTTTAGTGAGCAAGTGCCAGGTAACTTAAATGCAATGTGTTACAGGTAACTTAAATGCAAAAACGACAAACAGTAACTTTCTTTCAAGTGAAACAAGGAAATAAGTACAGTAAGCAATGCAGATATCACTAGGGATCCACAGAAGAACTGAAAAGCTGCATTTTAGGTGGAATTAGCGTTTCAGGGAAATAACAAGTAAACAAACAAGCAGCGTACAAATAAAGCTAGATTCAGCAGGCCTGGATCTAGTCTATGCTACAGCAAACAAGGTGCACCAATTTCAGTAAGAAACAGTTCAAATATGCAGGCACTATAAGCCTTTAACCAGAAATTCCCAGCTCAGAAGGGCAGAGTCCAGCCTCTCCTCCCACAACAGTGCAGACCACGAACCTTCTTAATGTAAAATAACTGGCCTGAAGCCCAAGTGCTTAAACCAGAACTAATACACTTTTAGAATAACAGACACTGAGCCCTCAATCAGCAGTTCACAACTTAGAAGGATGTAAGCTACCTGTCCTGCCACCACAGTGCAGGCCACAAACCTTCCTAATGTAAAACAACTGGTCTGAAGCCCAAGTGCTTAATCCAAAAGACTTAGAATAATAGCTACACTTTAATCAAGTTACTACCAAGCAGGAGTGGTATATTTGAGGAGGTGTTTCCACACCAGAAATTTAGGCTAGGATTTTAATATTCATAAGACATTACCAGATGGATCTTCCAGCTTGTAGAATTTCCACTAAAGTAAAATAATGTGGGGATTCATGTTTATTACTGCCATCTGCTTGGTCCATTACAAATGTAATGAAAGTGTTTTCTCAAAGTTAAACTCTCAAACAGCTCTACAAAGCAGTAATACAAATATTTCCATATAGCATAAAAGAGTAACCATCAATCAATGCAGTTTTGACACTGCTATATGAGCACACACCAACAAAATCAAAACTAAAAATCTAAATAGTTAAAGAAGCAGTGACGCCATTAGTTACAAAACTGCAGAGAAACTGGGACTGATCAAGATAATTAAATTTAGTCCCCAAAAACTCAATATACAAATCAACTGCAGACACATGGCAAGAAGAATATGCTGATATTTTCACTGGTAGTGAAAAATTAAAAAAAAAGTTCTCATTCAAATTATACATAGGCAGTTCAGTGAAATATGCATATCAACTACACATGTGACAGCCTTTTCCAGTGACAAATAAATTGGAAACAAGTCAGAAAACTTGATCAGGGAGACATACAGAGAGTCAATGGATCAACAGTGTAGATCTTCAATAGTCAGACCATCTAAACTAATGAACCTTGAAAAGGTCAGGATATGTGTTGACATAAGAATAATAATTACTGCCACCTTCAGAGAAAGACAACTGACGCCTATAGTAGGTGCCATGACCTTAGACATGAATGCTACCAAATTACTCCACTACCTACAGCCACACATCAGAATAACATCAATTAGAATTTTACCCTAACAGAAGGAACGGTCAACATTTGCCAAGATAAAATGTTTAATTCTAATATAAAAACAGCTGCAGAAATACTCCAAACTACAAAACATCGCATTTTAGAGGGGACCTCAAATGACAGAAACTTCAGTGAAGGGACAAACAAGAAATAACTCTAGTTCAGCAATACTATTTCAGACATTAAAAGAAAACAAGTTAGCATTAAAGAGAAAGACATGTCAATTTAGACAAACCAGAATGTTGGAGGTTCATATATTATCCCAAAGGAAACTTTCTACATTTAGAGAAAGATTTGACAATTAAAAGATGTACCACCACCTAAAGATATCACTGCAATTAGAAGTCTGCAAGATATGGCATATTATAGTGCAAACATTATGCAGAATTTTCTCTTTCATCACTGAGCAACTAAGAATCTTGACAAGAAAGGGCAAACTATATGTACAAATACATGTGACAAATTCCTGCAAAAAGTAAAAAAAAAAAAATGTCTGATTCTAGACCACATTCCGTTATCTTCTGATCCAAGGAAATAAACTCAGTTCTTTGTTGGTACTAGTTTAGATGGATTAGCAGTCCTAATGATAAAGTAAGCATTTACAAGACAACAACATATACAAGTAGAGTCCAGATGATATAAATAAACATTATGCACAGAATAAACAAGAACAGTGGCAACAGTAAAGTTCTGGACATTTCCATATGTACCCAAATGAACACAGATTCAAACTTATAACAGATCACAAGACAGTGAAAGTCACTTATAACAATCTTAAATTAAAACTACCACTAAGTGTTAGATATATTCATTTAGACGTATATACTTCTGTTTATTAGACTATATGTGTAGTAAAAATAACAGTACATGTACACATCTGTTTGCTAGAATGTATGTAGGAAAATATTGCAAGTATATATATATATATATATATATATATATATATATATATATATATATATATATATATATATATATATATATAAATAAGGGTTAAACTGCTCTTAGCTAAAATTCAAGTAAAAAAGGCATCCAGCTGTATGTAACAGTGTCTGGTACAGCTTGAAGGAAAATGCTGATAAGGATAACTCCTTAATTTAAGTAAAAAAAAAGCATCCAAACTGAATGTATTATAAAAGTCTGGTACTTGGTACAAACAGATAAGAAACAGGTGCAGGGAGTATGGAAAAACTGCTTTCATATGGAAACATTCACAGCAAGAAAGATTCCTTAAAAGTTATTCACCTTGAAACAGAACAGACCCTATGACATGAGAAAATACCAAAGTAACAGACTGCAAATTCCAAAGATATTAAACAACAACATACAGTTTCATGAACAGGATCCGGATGGTACAGAAGAATATATAAAGGACATTAAAAGTGTATGATGTCAGATCTGATTTCTTGTTAGATTTGTATACTGGAGATTATCATCCGTATTGTTTGAAAGGTATAACCTGAAACAGTAAGGCTGTAAACTGTACAGTACTGTACGTGTTGTCTGTTATATAGACAAGTTATTTTAATAGTAACTCTGCAAAGTTACTGTATAGTGCTGAAAAGGTTAACTGTAACAGACTTTAATTTCAGCAAGGCACCAAAAGCAAAGCTGCATTTGGCAGCACCAGCAATTTCAAGACTGTTATTAAATAATTTTTCAGTGGCGAGCCTTGCCTGTATTCGAACACAAGGGGAGTGGTGCATTGTATAAGGTCACTTTAGTAAAGGTGCAGTAACTACCATTTATGTACATGATTGAGTCCTGAATAGGAGCCCTTCAGTTTCCACAGTTTGCAGCAGTACAGTTCCCCAGATGTCTGGATCCGGAGTGAGACTGCCATGCAGGAAGGAAGCAGTGCCATAAATTCTCCAGGTCAGTGAATCTTCAGGTTTTGAATCTGCAACTGCCAGCTTTTCAAGTAACTACAGAAGTTTTCAAACCATCTACAGTAAGCAGTGTGGTTAACTGTCTCTGTAGAACTAGAAAGAAATCTTTGTGTATTTACATGCAGTAAGGATGCCAGACAGGATAGCAAACAGAGCATTACTCAATATATTAAGACAACCACATACAATTTTGGACAGACTACAGAGGTTGTCTGAACAGCATATTAGCAAATGTAAAACCTTATTAGGGCAAGTTGACAGTCAGAAATTATACAAATGGATTGTATCTTAAACAGAAAAATCTGTGGTATGACTGTAAATGTTTATTGTGCAAGTCATATGAAACTGCTTTCTGTGTACAATGTCATAAAAGTACAGTTCAGACCATTGTTAATAGTAAGTGACCAGATAAGGGTCATACACTTGCATTATTTCCAGATGTTAAACAGTTATGTCCTGTCATCACATGTAAAATGTTAATTTCAGAGTTACAACAGCAGTCAAATCAGTTATTGACAAAATCTTCAGTATACCTTGTTACACCCTTAAGACAAAAGTAGCATAAATCCACTGCACAGTACAAAACAGATAAGGACAGGAGAGAAGCTCATGGTGAACTGACAAAAAATTCCATAAACTTCTAAAAGACAGACAATGAATTCAGAACATTTAAACAACACATACAAACATTTTTTTCAAAAGTGCATAAGAGCTTTAGAGTCAGCAGAACAGAACACTGAAAAAATATTTATTTTACATTTGTTGACTGGGATAGTCTGACTGGATACATGTCCATTTTCAGTGGAGGCCCAGGGAGAAAGATCCAAACTTCCATACAGAAAATTATTTCATTTATACATAAGCACAGGTCTACAAATTCATCTCAGTAATACAGTACAATGAAAGGATAAAAAGACATATCAGACAGTCCATGCAGATGTACAAGACAAGAAGAATCTGGTTAGTAAAGAGTTAAAAAAAGAAATTCCAGATCTTATCCAGCAGTTAAATAAACTGACAGAAAATAATTTACGGCATACTATTCTACATTTAGAAACTGGTTAGCATACACAGCAGGATCTAATCTTTACTTAAATGCGTTTAAATTTTTATTGCCAAATGTTTTCAAACTTTCATCCAGTTAAACCATAAATTAGTAAAGTAAAGATGTATGATGCTGTTCTCATAACATACACACAGGGGCAGCCTCTCATAGCTAAGCTGTTAAATAATTTCAAAATCACCATTTCAAATAATGAAACAGTTCTAGTGCATAGAAATCAAATGAGAGTAGTTAAAAGCAGTAAAGACATAAAGTCACAAGAGTGACATGCATGTATTTTCTTCTCACCTAAAGTGCACCTGTTTAAAATGCACAAGAGCAAAAGGCGGACAACAGCAAATGTAAATAATATAAATATATCTGTTTTAAGCATGTGTTAGTTAAAGCCAATATATCTTTTGTTTTTTACAATTTTTTGTAATTGTATAATAATACCAGAAATAGCAGAGACTCCAGCAAAAACAGTATTCAAATGCAATGTTAGTAACATAAGGCTGTACTGGGCAAATGAAATTACAAATAAAACTCAAGGTAATTTCTCATGTACAGAGAAATAAAAATGTCATGTTGACGATCATTCCTTAGACTAGAGTGTCATGGTTTAAAAAAAAAACAGCCAGAGGGCAAGCATACATACAGCTCTCACAGCATAAAGCAAATATAACTTTACAAAACAATCCTGCAATAAAATGCTGCATATTACAGAGAGAAAAGGCACTTTTTCAATTTTACATTGACTGTGTAAATAGACAGTACTGCAGAAGGGACTAAAATAAAGGTGCAAAAAACATACTGGTCTGTATTAATGATTCAGTAATTATTAAAAAACAAGCTTGCATTTTTGTTAATCAAGTAATCAGGGTGTCATCAACATGTATGGTAGTGAGACAAAATTACCAAAAAACTGTAATACATTTTAATGTTTCAGTAAATGTTTAATTAACAGGCTTCAGTTTAATATTAATGTCACTAAGTTTGTAAACAGGACTAAGTGTACATTACAGTCCATGTATAAAGCAAAACTAATGGTAAATACTAAATATCCTTCATGTATGCTGCACAACAAATGGTTTAAGAAGCACCACACATCATGACAGGAAAATCTCCTGCCCAAATTTGTTATAATACAATTTTAAAACCAAAATTCCTCTTATAAGCACACAGAGACTTGCACTGTCTAAACATTAAGTATTAACAAGACTATTAAAAGGTTAAGCATTTAAGACTATACTGAAAAAAATATGATGCTATATTCAGAATATAGGTGACTACATAATTCTGAAACAGATACGGTCAGTTCAAGGAAAATAATACTTACTGCAGTATGATAAGTGAGCCACATAGTGTATCTAATGCAAAATGTTTCAAGGCTAAAATTAACACTCTTCATTTTCTGAAGTGTTAATACACCCAACCACAAACCATTTAAATATTCACACAACTCTGAAATACAACGGCAATAATCCAGTGCTGAAATGTTATCTTGAGTATAGTTAAAAAAACGCAGCTGCATTTATCAATTTCTGAATGACATGCTTTGAAATATTTAACTGCAATATAATGCTCAGATTTCTTTTAAGAAAATTTTTATGGATTTAACATAGATACAATATAGACACAGGAAGAAATTCAATATCACATGATATTACACAATGATAGATATATATTAGATCGTCAGAATAATGTAATATAATTAACAAATTAGGAATCTTGGTATTTCAACAGCAACATTTCAAATTCACCCCAAATCTAAAAGTCTAAGTGTGATTTACAGACCTTATTTTAATCGATTCTTCTTCAGTTTTATACATCATTGCTGTTAAATTTAAAAATTCTTTGAACATAGGAAATGAGTTTGATTTCCATTTTTTTGTAATAATTTTTCTAGCTACTATCAGGAGACTCCAGAACATTTTTTTTTTGTTGTTTGGCTTTTACAGATAAAGGAAATGGAAAGTACAGTGGTGTAAAATCTTACCATAACAGTAGATGTCCTTCTCTTCACTGTTGCAGTAATCAACATAGAAGGATCTCTCACCCAGGGCAGCCTGATACTTGGCCAGTATGCAAAAGCATAAAAGGTCTTGTGTGTGCCATATGTCAAATGTATGCTCCCTGCACACAGTGTAAGGCATAAAAGGGATGTAAGGATGCAAATACCCAGAACTAAATTGCCACAGAAGAGAACAGTCTCCATAGAACAAAGAAGTCCATGCACATCCAGAAGGAAAAAAATACAAAACAAACAAGAGGGAGTTGGAGGCTGGGAACAATACTGCAACATTGAAGAGAAGGATGCGAAGGACATCTACTGTTATGGTAAGATTTTACACAACTGTACTATGTCCTTCTATATCACTGTTGCAGTATTCTACAAAGAAGGGAGAGTAAAAAGCTCAGGAAACAGAATAAGAGGTGGAAGGCTGAGAAGAACCCTCAACAAACCCACATAAAATGGTTTCAGCAAAACCTGCTCTGGTCATAGAAACCATATCCAACTTATAATGCTTAGTAAAGGTATGGACGAAAGAGCAAGTAGCAGCTTCAAGGATGGAATTGGTGTCCAACCTCTTGAAGAAGCACCAGAAGAGGCAACAGCCCTAGTGGAATGAGCTCTAACAGAAGTAGACACAGATTTTGCCTTGAAAAGAATAACAAAAGGAAATGGCTTTAGATATCAAGGAGGATATAGTTTGCTTAGAAACAGCGTAACCCAAAGACCTGGGATGAAAGGAAACAAAAAGCTGATCAGACTTATGAATAGTTCTAGTTTTAACCAAATAGTACCCAAGCTATCTGCAAATCCAAGGTATGCTGGACCCTCTCACTAACAGAATGAGGAGAAGGTAAAGAGGAAAAAAGGAAGGGAGTTGTATCGACTGATTCAAGGGCAAATCATTTACTACCTTGGGCATAAAAGAAGGATTAGTATGAAGGGACATCCTGTCCCTGTGAAAAACCAAAAAAGTCTCAGAAACCCTCAGAGCAGAAGTAAGAGCCAGTAACAAAATAGTCTTCCAGGTACAATTTTGCAAAATAGCAGAATCTGCAGGTTCAAGAGGTGCCTGAGTCAATTTTTCCAAAACAAAATTAAGATCCCAAGGAGGAGGAATAGGTTTTCTTGAAGACCTGATTTGCAAGATGCTTTTAAGAAACTGACCTCAAAATGAGAAGTCAAAGGAGGATTCAGGGGCAGACAAGCAGAAATGACTGACAAACAGGCCTTCACAGAAGAATAGACCAAGAAGGACCAGAGGGACCCCCACTGAAAAAGGTCCTGGTTACGAGCATGGCACCAGACCAAATATCTTCTCCATTTGCACATGTAAGGTTTTCTGGATGAGGATTTCCTTACCACAAATAAAACCATGAGCACATCCTCAGAAAAGAGGTGCCTGAAAAGGATCAAAACCCTGTCACCCACAATGTCAGTTGCATAGTGGACAAGTGGGGATGGACGAGAGACTCGTGTCCTGCATGAGGAGATTCAAACGGTGAGGTAACTTGTGAGGATTGTCCCTGGCCAGAAGCATTAACTGGTGGAACCAGTGTTGTCTTGGTCAGAAGGGAATCACTAGGAAAATTTGTGGGGAGTCCAGCTGACTCTTTTGCAGGACTCTTGGAAGTAGAGGAAGAGGAGGAAAAGCATAAAGAAACATCTCCTTCCAAGGAAAAGAGAGGGTGTCCATTTCCACACCAGATGGCATGGCACTCTGGAACAGAAGAGAGGAAGCTGCCTGTTCAGAGAGGAGGGAAAAAGATCTACCTGAGGAATACCGCACTGATAGACAATATCCAGAAACACATCTCGATGAAGCATCCTTTCATGAGCCTGTGTTTTGGACCTGCTCAGAGAGTCTGCCACTAGACTGTGCTCTGAAGGAATGTACACTGTCTGAATAGTTTACTGATAACGGAGAGCCACTTCTCAAGCCTGAAGAGCCATCCTGTAGAGGAGATAAGATGTTGTGACCCCCTGCTTGTTGACATACCACATCACTCTAGTGTTGTCTCTGTAAACCTTCGAGGGCCCTGAAGAGAACATGGGGTGAAAAGCCTGAAATGCCAGAATCAGAGCACTCATCTCTTTGATGTTGATTTGGTGTGACTTCTGATAGGGCAGCCAAAGACCTTGAACACTCAGGTGAGCAAGAGAAGTCCCCCATCCCATGTCCAAGGCATCAGTGAACAGCTCTTATGAAGGGAATGGAGACTGAAAGGGCCGGCCTGGTTTGAGAGTGAACTGCTGAATCCACCAGTTGAATTCCTTCTTGAGACAGGAAGGAGAGGTACACTGAAATCCAGAAGGTGACAATGCTGTAGCCAAAATGACTCGAGATACCACCGAAGCTTCTGCATGTGCAATCTGGCAAGAGTAAGCATCAGAACAGAAGAGGCCATGAATCCCAGAGCCCAAAGAAACTCCCTGGCTGGCAAGGCTGCCAGAAGAAGAAGAGACTGAAAGAAAGCTGTCAAAGACAATACTTTTGGAGGGAGAAGAGAGGCTAAAATTTGCACTGACTCCTGCATCTCAGATACACATGATCCTTGAAAAGGCGTCAGGATGGACTGTTGGAAGTTGATAGTAAACCCCAGACTGTGAAGAGGAGAGATGGTGAACTGCAGATCCTGTAACAATCGACTGGGAGAAGGTGCCTGAAACAACAGGTCATCTAGATAAGAAAAAATCTGAATGTCTTGGAGCCTGCAGAAGGCAATCACAGGAATTATGTATTTTGTAACTATGCTTGGTGCAGTAGAGAGGTCAAAGGGAAAAACACAAAACTGAAAATGAGAGGAAGACACAGAGAAATGTAAAAACTTCCTGAAACGAGGGTGACTAGTAATATGAAGGTAAGCATATTTAAGAACCAAGGACACCAGAAAAGCCTGGGGTAATAAAAGGGGAAACAGAGTTTGAAGAGTCTTCTTCTTCTTTTGCCTTTTCTCGGTTAGGGGTCGCCACAGCGGATCACCTGTCCGCTCATTACTGGCAGTGGAGTTGTTTACGGTGTTAAGTTGCTAGCCCGGTGCCCAACCTTTTACAGAAGGCACACACATGCACTGCTTGTATGCCTTTAAAACCTTTATTGAAGGGGCATAGGTTCTGCTATTGATTCTAATTGGTTATTTGTTTAAATATGGTTGATTTTAACTGTTTTTTAGATCTGATGAAGAGCTAATACTCAAAAGCGCTCATCTGTGTGTTAAAGTTTTAACCAGTCGTGGTGGCTCCAGTGGGTTTTCTTTTTATCCTGTATGATATATTTTACCACTGTGGACTTTTACTTCTTCCTTGGCTGCTTTGCATTTTTATTGCTTTAAATAACTTAGTTTCTTCTATTGCACAAGTCACTACTCATTATTTGCAGTGTTTGTATGACTCTGTTAATACTTCTTCCAAGGCTATGGCCACTTCTTCGTCTTTCGGCTTTTCCTGGTTAGGGGTCGCCACAGCAGAGCACCTGTCCGCTCATAATTGGCAGTGGAGTTTTATGGTGTCGAGTTGCCAACCTGGCACCCAACCTTCCACAGAAGGCACATACATGCACACACGCACTCACACCTAGGGACAATTTAGAGTGTCCAATCCACCTACAGCATGTCTTTGGGATGTGGGAGGAAACCGGAACACCCGGAGGAAACCCACGTGACCAGAAGGAGGACATGCAGAGTCCGCACAGAAAGCACCCCAGCCAAGGATCAAACCGGAGAGCCTCTTGCTGTGAGGTGGCAACACTAACCGCTGCACCACTGCAGCTGGCCTCCAAGGCTTTGGCCACTGGTACGGTTTTAAGGAGGTTTGCTTGGCAGCATTCTCAGAACCTTCCACATGATGTTAAAAATTAAATTTTAAATTCTCTCTTGAACAGAGTTTTATGGTTTGGCCTCTCTGCTGCAGAGGTGATGAAAAAGTGTGATGAAAGGGGCAGGTTGATCCAAGGAATCTCCAAGAGTTTTCAGTCCTCCTTTTCCAAATTGTCCTAGGAATAGTCTTTCTCCTCATTCAATTTCAGTAAAACAGAAAAATAATCTCAGCAGAATCCAGGTAAACAGATGTTTAAGAAATGGCAAGGAGGTTCCAAAAAGATGTCTCAGACTTCCCAAAAGCCAAGGTCTATCCCAAAAATCTGAATAACTATTGAAGAGACCTTGTGACTCCCCCCAACCTGGCCCTGCTTCTCTTCCAGGAACTTTGAATCTCCATTTTTCTCTTTGGCAACAGATAATTTCAAACAAATGAGTTCTGGACATCACTCATCATAGTTACAGATAGCAGTGGGAGGAAATTAGTCCTTTCCAGAGGGTCATTCCTCACCCTGCAGATCAGACTATTTTGTTACCTCCTGTTCTTAATTACATGCTGTCACAAGGAGTAATGCAACCAGTTCCTCCTTCCCAGGTGGGGAAAGGGTTTTATTCAAGGATGTTCTTAGTCTCTAGTCCCAAATAAAATGCCTGGATATCAGTGCTTCACCTTTCCTTCCTAAACCTGTTTGTGATAGTGCCCAAATTCAAAATGATGTCACTTTACAAAACTGTTGCTTCTTCATTCTCTTTCAAGTTTCATGGGAACACTAGACTTAAAAGATGTTTATCATCACATTCCTATGCATCCAGACTTCAGGCATATCTTATGATTTTGTGTGTCTGGATAACATTTTCAGTTCTCTGACTTACCCTTTGGACTATTCACTTTACCAAGAGTATTCACAAAGTGTCTCTTTCCAGTTATAGCTCATTGCAGGCTGCACTGTATCCACATTGTTCCATACTTAGATGACTTGCTTATCTTTCCAGAGTATTTTTCAAAATGTCAGGAATCTCTCTTTTGAGTGAAAAATCTCTGGCAAAAACTGGGATTCCAAGAGAACATCCAAAAGTCTTTCTTGACTCCCCTCACACAGGATTGTGTTCCTAGGATGTCAACTAGACATCTCAGTTCAAACAGCTTTTCTTCCACAGGAAAAAAAATAGATCTTTATTTAGATCTATTTCTAAGATTTTCCACTCAGACTTCAGTCACTGTGAAGGAGTACCTCAGGATTTTGTTTCTCATGCCATCTAAGATTTGCATGATACCCCTAGCAAGATTCCACATGAGAAAGATACAGTGGTATCTGAATTCTCTTTGGTCCCAGCATGAATACCCTTTATCTTTTCAGAACCAGTAGGGGGGTTTGTAAGAACAGAAATGACTTGTTGGAGACAACTGATATTTTTAAACTAAGGTTTCCCTTCTCCCTCCCTGCTGCAAAACAGTCACCACAGATGCTTCAGACTTTGCTTGAGGAGCTGTTTCAGTAGAGATAAAAGTGCAGGGGGTGTGGGATACCAAGGACAGATGCAAGAACCTAAATATCAAGGAGATGGTTGCACTGATTAAGGCACTCAATTCTCTGCACCATCTTTGGTCCACGGGACCTTTTCAAGTGGTTACAGGCAATACCACTGTGATGTGTTACATCAATAAGCAAGGGGGAACTAGGTCATACCCCCTTTGCAGACTAGCCATACTAGCTTGGGATACAGCTTCACAGCACAGTCTCACTGTACAAGTAACCTACATTCCATCAGACCAAAACTGTGTGGCAGACAGACTAAGCAGGACCAGGGCAGACCCCTCAAGAATGGGAACTAAATCCATAGATCTTCCAAGATGTGATCCATCTGCAGGGAGTTCCTGAAGTAGACCTCTTTGCCTCCTCTCTGAACAATCAACTGACAAAATTCTGTTCAAGGACTCCATACAAGAAAAAGACCAGCACTGGTAGAGTTTTTAATAGAATCTACAACAGAAGCTGCCATTAAAAAAGGAATAATTAATGGAGCACATAAAATATTGCATGATAACTATAAGAATCAATCAGAGGAGGTTATAAAGGATTGGGAAGAGAAACTGGATAAGCAATTCACAAAGAAACAATGGGAGGATATATGTATGTCTCCTAAATATGCAACAAAATCTAAAAGATTTAGGATTTTTGCTTGGAAATGTTTACATTTTTTATACCCCAAGTAGACTCCAGAGATTTTTTCTTCAGGCAGACAGCAAATGTTGGAGGTGTGAAGGGGAAGAAAGAGGTAATTAGGAACATATTTTCTGGGAGTGTGGTGAGTTGGTGGACTTTAGGGATTCCCTGTGCGATGCACTGTCAGAGATGGTGGGTGGGCAGAAAGGTCTGAAGAGAGAGAGAGAGATGATTTTCCTGGGCTGTGATACAGAATCGGAACTGTCTAGACATGGTAAGGCTTTGCTGTGTCTAATAATGGTGGCTGCCAAAAAAGAAATTACTAGAAAATGAAAATCAAAACCTAAACCAACTATACTGGAGATAGTGAATATAATAACAAAGATAAAACAACTGGAATTAGATCTTTAGAAAAGGGTAGGAGCAAACTACATAGGAAAAAAATGAGAACTGTGGGAACAATATATGCAAGGGGGGAATGAAGTTTAAAAGGCAGCAGGACTAAAATGAGCTACGTAATTTTGAGAGAGAAAGATTGGGTAGATTATAAGTGATGTATAATGTTTGCAAAAAGGAGTGTGTCAGTATGGTTTGTGATGTAAAATGCTTGCAACTAGGATTGTGTCTGTGTGGTTTGTTTTCATTTATATAAATGTATGATTGCCAATGTAGTAAGTGATGGTTTAATAAAGATGCATGTGTTTTTTTTTTAAAAAAAAAAGGCAGGAATTGAATAATTTATGCAATATTGATTAGGTTATATGATATATAGCAATATATGTGACTTATAATGTTTATTATGTTACTATAGTTTGATTACTTTTATATGAATGTAAATTTGCCTATGTCAGAAGTGATAATACAATAAAGGTGTTTGAAAAAAAGGACTCCATGAAAGAAGACCTGGAAGACAGATGCCTTTTCTTTGGACTGGAATGCTCCTGTATGCCTTTCCACCCTTTCCATTAATATCCTTGATACTTCTGAAGATTCAGAAGGAATCCCCAAGATCACTATTGTGACTCCCTTCTAACCCAGGCAACTGTGGTTCTCCCTTCTTTTGGAAATGGCCAAGGGCAATTACCACAAGCTTCCTTACAGAATGGATCTACTCACGCAAGAAATGGGGTGTTTGATACATCCCAACATCAGTCATCTTCAACTGACTGCCTTGATGATAGGGTCTTAATTCCTTTTAGGTACCTGTTTTCTGAGAATGTGCAGCAGGTACTAATAAAAGCAAGAAAGCCTTCTACTAGAAAATCATATATTAGCAAATGAAAAAGGTTTTCTAGTTGGTGCCAACAACATAACCAGCACCCATTCAGGGCTAGTTGTTCTCTGATTTTACAATATTTGTGTGAGTTATTATCAATTGTCCTTCTTATTCCTCTATCAAAGTTCATTTACAGCCATTTCAGCATGTCTTCACATGGATTCTCCGCTTTCAAGTCAGTTGCATATCAAAATGTTCTTAAAAGGGGTTTTGCATAAGAGGACTCCAAGTAAACCGGTGGCCCCTCCTTGGGATCTTAACTTTGTGCTAAAGAAACTAACAATTGCTCCATTTGAATCAGCTAATCTGGCTGACTTGAGGTTCTTAACATGGAAAACAATTTTACTGATTGCTCTGACCTCTCCAAGAAGGGTATCTGACTTGCAAGCTCTTATGGTGAGTCAACCCTACTTCACTTTCCACAAGGACAGGGATTCTTTGAGAACTAATCATTCTTTTATGTCTAAAGTGGTATCCAAGATTACTTTAAGTCAAACTATCCATCTTCCCATTTTCTTTCCTGAATCTAAAAATAAGGGAGAAAGGATACCCTGGATGTCCACAAGACAACTCTGGTACTATATTGACAGAACTAAAGCTTTCAGATTATCTGACCAATTGTTTATTTCTTGTGAAAGTAAGAAGAAGGGACAACTGGTGTCAAACAATTGTCCAGTGCTATTACCTTTTGTAATACTCACCATGACATATCTATTCCAAGCAGGGTCAAGACCCATTCTACAAGGATGTTGGCTTCTTCTATGGCTTTTTGGAAAGGGCTGACTTCTAAAAGTATTCTAGAAGCTGCTACTTGCTCCTCTGTATGTAGTTTTACAAAGTACTATAAGCTGGATTCCTTCTCTAGGTCTAGATCAAGCTTTGCCAAGACCATTTTCCACAGTGTCCTGGACCTTCTCCTTCCACCTCCCAAATATAGTTAGCTATGGTAATCTACCCATATAGCTAAGACTACTGCAGCAGTGATCCTTATGAAGAACAGAGGACAGCTGTGTAAGATGAACTTACAATAACAGTAGATGTTCGAAGGAACACTACTGTAGTAGCCACTTCCTCCCTCCATCACCCTTTTTTTTTTGTGTGTTTTTTTTTTTTATCCCAGGGTGTGAACTTTTATTTTTTTGTTTTTCCTAGCCTTGTCCTTTCAGGGTTCAGCCCCCCTCAACCTGCTGGCAGGAAAGGTATAAACGGTTTTGCACCCACACTTGTCTTTTAGTGAGCTTGGCTCAAGCCTCTTGACAGTTTGGATATGTGGAAGGTGCCCTGAAGCTTTGGAAGCTGGCCGGCTCCTATATCCTTGTCAGGATATAATCACATATAGCTAAGGCTAGTGCAGTAGTGATTATTTGAACATCTACTGCTATAGCAAGTTCAACTTACACAACTGTATTTTCTAGGTATAATCAGGAAGTTAAAATGCTTGTAAATTCCCGTGAAATTTCTGTATTACAGCTCGGAATGGTAAAGCTTCATGCTAAGTCTTCTACTGATTGGTTAAGTGTGGTTCTATAGACTATAATGAAGAGTTCAGATTCTAAAAAATTTAAGTGAATTTGGAGAAAAAAAATCAGTCTAAGTGTTCAAATGTGCAGTTCTGAATAAATGTCATTTGAATAACTACAGCCATCTGTGTGTTTTCAGCAATCTCCTGCACGTATTGGGTGCTATCACTGCTGTGCAGTGTTTTTCTTTGTTATTTTAATAACTTTAAAGTAGTGAACCTGGACCAAATACGTGCACTTGTTTTTATGGATCTTTTTGATTGGTCATTCTCAGCTGAATAGTAAGTGCATCATATGCCTGGAGGTCATACATGACAGTTCTGAAGCACTTTATTTATAAGTAAGGGAATTTTGCATATAATGTGCTAGTGTATTATAACAAGCTGGCCACTGAGAAACACAGACATTACATCAGAAAACTGTAAAACAAAGAGTTATTCCTTGATAAAAGAATGCTTCTGAAATGGATTTTTTTTTTTGTAGTTGTAGGGTGGAAGTTACAGGTGCGATGGATCACTGTATGAAACTGCTTTATGACTGGAGTTAGGCCCAACAACCTAGGCTGTCTGAAAGTAGTGAGTGCAGTGATACAGCATCTTCAACAAGAATTTTAATCAATAGTAGCCAGAGATGCCATGTAATGCTAAACTATGCCCCCTGGCACTGATGGATAGTTGTAAAAATGATTTTCTTAAGTTTGCAATGGAAAACAAATGTAAGATTTATAAAAAAAAAAGTCCCAAGGTATATTTAAGCAGGAATGAGGAGATGAATTTGGTAAAGCATTACTGATTAGACTTGATCAATGGCTTTAGTGGGGTATCTGAAGTTTTAAGTTGCCATTATTTTGGCAGACAGCTTCATAAGTACCAAATCCTAGCCTTCTCGTAAATTATACTGCACAAAAACTAAAATAGCAGTCTTCAACAACGGTACTTGCTTATTATTATAAATCCAAATTACAATAAATAAAAAGGAAGAAAACTTCTAAAAATTCACATACTAAACTTTATGAGGTCATGTAGTTATCCATTTTAGCAGACCCCCCCCCATCAGTATAAGCATATACTAATACAAAACATCCTTGTTTTACACTGAACTGTTTTAGAAAGAAAATAAGTACATCTGTTACACAATAACAACAACAGTCCCTTCCACTCTGTGGGTAAAGTTGCACTTAACCAGTCAAACAAAATCTATCCACCTGGAGGCAGTCCAGCTGACATACATAATTCCATCTCATCCATGTAAATAATGAGCTCATGAACAGACCGACTTGGACTGCTAAGATATAATCCTGTATTCCACATTCTGAAGACAAATTTTCTAAGGCATATATAATATATGCATTTTATTTTATTTATTTGTTAATCAGGTAAGCCCATTATAGGTTCATAGGTAGGTACTAGGCTATCGACCCTGGGGCCTATAAAAGCCCAGCCAAAAAGGTACCCTGGCTTTTGCCACCCAAGAAAATTATTTTCCTGTGCCACTGTCGAGCAGAGCCAGAGAGGTGATCCCCGGGGTGAATTTCCTATTTCCCATCCAATCATCAAGATTTTTGTTGAAGAGTGCTAATGAGGAGCTTTGTTTGATATAGATAGGTAGTTTTTTCCAGAGTATGGGAAGTCTCTGGGACAGGAATCTATCACTCCAGCATGCTCTGTTTATTGTGGTGACAAGGTGTAGCTCGGAAGGACTGGGATTTCTTTAAGTGGAGCATGTCCAACAGCTCTGGGGTTGGCATAGCTTTGTATGTTAGGCAGAGATCACCTCTGAGTAGGGATATGCGACGGAGTTTTTTGAGAGTGTCTGCGTAGGGCATCTGTTTGAGGCCGGTAATCTTCTTTGTGCGGTATTTCTGCGGCCTTTCCAGTTGTTGTAGATGTCTTGTGAGATACATACCAAAAGGGGCATTGTACTCTATAATGGGTCTAATGAGTGATGAGTAGAGGGGAACAATGACCTCTTTTTTTCTGGATGAGAAACCTTTTGTGATGAGGTGTGCCAAGTAGAAGGATTTCCTGACTACTGTGGCGATGTGATTATCAAAGGAGAGACTACTGTTCACCTGTGTCCCAAGGTCTCATCACACTTTCAGTGTTAAGTATACTACCACCTTAGGTATTAAGTACCTCTTTTCAAGAGATGCCCAGACAAAACTGGGTAGTTAAGTCACTTGCTTAGAGTCATACAGTTTGTGAGTATAATTGACGGAGTCTGACACAGAACTAAAGACAGGACTTTGTCATCAGTTTATAGACTTAACTTTCTAAGCTGAAGTAGCAACGTTGGAAATAATGACCTGCTGGTGATCACAGTCATATGTGCCTGAGACAGATCTGATATGTTTTAGAATCTTACAAGCAGCAGAGAAAGGTAAGACAAAGTGTTGCAACCTTCCATACCATTATAGGAGCATGACAAGACATATTCTCAAAACATAAACATCAATGTCTCTGAGCAAATCGTATGCATACTCCCATGAAATCTGAATCTTCCATCATCATTATGTGCACATCTGTTCCACACAATCCCTTGCTCTCTATTTTCTGTATAATGACATTGTGTTCTTTTCAGAAAATTAATATCATGTTTAGCTTGAATGAAATATAATTTTATGTAAACTATCACAAGATAATGTTTTTTAAGATGCTTGTATATCTTTTCACTGAATTATTAACCAAAGTAAAATACTCCATTACATAAGAGTAATAAAATATCAGTGGACAGCCATTGTAAAAACTAATGTTTTTAAGGCACTGGGGAGGAAACACAGCACTTAGCTGATCATGATTTTCAGGGGCATTCCTAATTTTGTCTTAATTTTGTTCTGCCTCAAATAAAATGCAATTTTAGGGAAAAAAACTAAGAGAATTATAGTTGTAAAACAGGTACTGTTGTTATAGTTATACGTCACAGGAAGCATACAACAATCTGTTCATTTCTAAACTGCCTGTTCTGGTGAGGACGAGGGTATTAGCATGTTGACCAAGACAACAGATGATCTTATTCCCAGCAATAGCTGCCACCTCATCCTGAGGGATTTTCAAGTATTTCCAGCAAGTTGAGATAAATAATACCTGTTGAGTCTGCAACAGGGTCTCCTTCCAGTGAGTTGTGTGCACAAATCTCCTGCAGTAGGGCATCAGAGGGCATTATCACAGGCATGCAAACCATTTTAACTGCCTCCTACCAAGAAAGAGAAGGCAAAGGATCAGCAGCTTTACCTGGAGACTACCCTGGGTTGCTAAGCTTCTCGGTCCTTCATGGAGAGTGAGCCCACCTACTTTCCAAAGCAACTTCATTTACACTGACTGTTATCTTATCCTTTCATTCACTACCCAAACCACATGACCACAGCTAATGACAGGGACTTGCAATGAACAATAATTTGACAGCTTAGTTCTGGGATTCAGCTCCTGCTTCCCCACTATTGCTCAGTATACATCTTGTAGTATTACCACTGCTGTAACTTCAGAAAATGTATGCAAATTCAGACCATATTATTCTAAGGGAATGACAAGAATATAATAAATGTGTCCTTGATTCATGTGTTTTTCCCCCCAGTACAGCTCTTTTGAGTGTGTACTGTTAACTCCCAGTGGGTGAGGCTTAAACCTTTAAAAAATGAAGTTATCACCTTACTGTTCAAACAAATACTCATATCTCTGGAACTGTACGTGTTACTTAAAACTGTAAATGGCAAACTATTCAGGATAAATTAATCTTTACATTAGTGGCATTCATTCAGTTTGATGCTTTAAACTGGATTTTATAAGCCAAAATAAAGGCATGAATATTAATTTTGTAATGTTGTACAAACAGCTTATGGAATATCAGTAACCATTCAACTAAGGCACATACTGCCAGCAGGATTTTCTTCTTACAGATGTGAGCTTTCATATGAGGCTATACAGTTTTGTCTGTGTTGCCTGAATGTTGAGATATTTAGAGAAATATGAAAATGATTACAATACAAATGAACAGTATGCAAATAATATTCAATATCTCTTTAGCTGCATTAGACAGAGGTCAAATATCAATACAATTGTGTTTGCTATCATGTATGCTTTAAGATGAAATCTTCTGATGTCCTGTATGTAGCATGATTTTGTAATTATTAATCCAAATATGAACAGACAATATTTGAAGTAACTGCAGAAATGCCTGGAGACGTGATGGGCTGTAATGAGTAGAAGCAGAGTGCTATTGGAGACCAAGACAGCTGAGAATTCTACATAATTCACAACCATATATTTATTTGACGTCAACAAAATAAGTTTTTATTTATGCATCTATTTTTACTGCTAATACAATGAAACTTAGAATATTAATGTTCTTACTGAGCATCTGGGAAGAATTTTGTGTTTCACTCAGAATTCCGACTCATGCAAGCTGAATTGTAACCAGAAGTTCTGGAATTGTACACCAACTTTCAAACTACTGCATACTGCGCAAAGTAAGTAGGCAGGCATTTCGGATTTTGAACACCAAATTTCTTTACTGCTACTACCCCCAACATAACTGATATTTGTTTCCCTGATATAATGGCTGTTTTTTTCCCTACACTATGTATCACATATATGGAATTAAAGATGTACTATACATACTAAAATGTTTTACATTAAAATGCTTTACTTTCACAGTTATTAATAAAACAAGAACACTTTACCCTAGATACATTTACTATATTGATGGCTTACTTGTGCTATTTTAACTTCATTGATATGTTTGAAGTTGTTGAGCTGGGCAAAATGCTGCCCTGTAGAACTTAATTTGTATACCATGTCTTACATAGGTATGTAGGCTATATATACACACTAGAAGTATCTCTCTTTAAAGGTGTGTAACTGCAATGGCATGCATGTCGTGCTGGTGAGCTGCCTCTCACTCTCAGAAGTCTCTTTATTTATAAGCAATTCCCAAATGTATTCAAAAATGTTTCTAGATGCATTAGAAACATAATCACAGCATAGCTAGCAGTAAGCACATTTTAGTCAGAAAAGAGGAATACACGATGCAAAAACAAATATTACTTTTGAGCCTGATACTATGGCAGAATGTGAGAAGATATTTAAATCTCTTTTCAAAACACTGAATTTCTGGTACTATGTATAAATCTACATGTGCTCTTCTGACTTACTCACGTCAGAAGCTGAAACTAATGGATAAGATTTTGCTTACTTGTGAATACAAAACTAAAAGCACAAACTTATGATGTTCTTTATCACTATTGCTTTATTCATTAAAGAAGGGATGGCCTGCCCTGGGCAGCCCATCACTCGGCCAGTATAGATAAGCTTAAAATAGATTTTGTTTGTGCCATGCATCACGTTTATGCTCTCCGCACAGAACATGGGGCATAAAAGGGAAGTACGGATGCAACTACCCGGTACTTTTTTTGCCACCAGTTCGAATGCCGTTGCCAGTTAGTTTGAACATTTGTTTGCTGTACTGAATATTTAGCAACAGCAGATAAGTGCTCCATTGGGGTTATTTTTTTTTATTTTTAAATTTACTTTCTTGGTCTTGTATTTTTTATCATTGCCTAGAGTTCATGTCATCCAAAAGGGGAAAATGTCACTGTTATTTTTTTTTTATTTTTAAATTTACTTTCTTGGTCTTGTATTTTTTATCATTGCCTAGAGTTCATGTCATCCAAAAGGGGAAAATGTCAGTGTGGGAGGCAGACTCCCCATGAGGATCGTCACGAACAGTGTCTTGGTTTTTTGGGTGCTTCCCATGATCATACCTCTTGAGGTCACTAGCAGTGTCTTTTTTTGTTTGGGCGCTTCCCATGACCATACCTCTTGTAGTATCTGTAAGGCATTTGTACTTAAGACACTCATAAGCCGTTTGTTTCCCCTGAGCATTTATCTTGAAAACAAATGGCTTAGAAGGTTAGCCCAGGGAACCATGACAGAATCCTTTAACCCCAAGATACTCCCTCTAGGTAAGAAGGTCAAGAAGTCTCAGCCAGATTCTTTAGTTGTCCAGCCTTCACCAGACGTCCCTCTAGTAGCAGGTAATAGTTCTGTAGGTCATTTGGTGCTTAGAGGATTTCTCTGCCGCGACCCTGCCAAAAGCCAGCATGGATCTATCTTTTCACATGTCCTCTGAGGCTTTGCAGGCATCTGCTCCAAACATCGAGGGGGAACCATGGTTAATTATCTCACAGGGTCTTAGAGGGATTCCACAGATATTGGTCAGGGAGGAAGTTCCAGGTTCTCTTGTCAATTCTTGCCAAGGGTTGGAACCTCCAGTATTTGCTAGGGCTGATGTCCCTTCAAGGAAAAGACAAAAACTGAGGCATGTTTCAGTCTGTTGTATGGATCCTCAAAGGGAATGGCAGGAGTTTACTCAGGGCTGGTTCTCTGCCTTAACGGCCCTAAAGCCACCTCAAGGGATTTCAGTACCTGCTGCTCCTTGGACCTCTACCCATTCTAAATTGTTTAGGGAGCCAGATTCCTCGGATGAGAATTCCCTGTCTGGTGAGGGGGGTCTTTGTCCTATTCTTCACAGATGCCTTCACCTTTGGCTTATGGTTCTGATGAAGAGGAGTCTGTTGACCCAGAATTTTCTTTAAAGCAATTGTCCTTGGGAGGCACAATTGCTAGGATGATGGAATTCTTTAAGTGGGATTCTTCTCAAGTGTCAGATATTCAGTGAAGATATTATGAGAGTTGCTTCAAGTGAATACTCCTACTCATCGGCAGTTCCTCCTGTGTTGGCTGCCGTGTTAGTTACTTTCATTGCTGCTTCAAAGTCCCTTGATTCTCAGCCTCTTATTCCTAACAAATCTGATAGGTTCTTTAAGGTTCCTCAGGAAAGTCTATTTTTATGTAAATGTCCTTCTGGTGATCTTGCTGTGGTGTCAGTTTCTTCTGACAAACTTCTAAGCTTTTGCTGTCTTCTAACCGTTTGCCTTCTGATAAGGATAGCAGAGAAATGGAAAGTGTTGGCAAGAAAGTTTACACTACTTCTCCTTTCGCCTTTAGGATTGTGACATCTGAACAATACCCCACTGGACTATTGTGACATCTGAACAATAGCCCACTGGACTGCCAACAATAATGAGCGACATCCCTTACTGTCCTGGGTCAGTAACTAAGGAGTTTCAATCCTCACTACTGACTCCAGTGTGAGACTGTCACTTGAACAGCAATAATATTTCACAATTTCCTCTAAGAGCACAACAGGGACATGCTCTATAATGTGGGACTGGACTGTATACTTCTGTCCACCCCTAATATAACTTATTACACACTTCAGAGCAGTGTGTCTCAAGACCTCTGATACACTCACACTTAAATAAATCAAATCTCACACATCCAAACACTTCTGGGAAAGTCTGACACAGATTTCCAGCTGTGTCCCTTCCCCAAATAATAAGATAATATGCTGCCACCAATCAGAGAGCCTTCATGCCTTTTTAAAGGGGTGTCCAATTATGAAAATAGATATTAGAACAAATAGTAGCAAATGACCTAAAGCAGCTAGGCTTTTGTAGTGGCTTGGAAAGTTATCAAAGCAGGTATAAACACTCTCAAATCATTAAAGAAAACACTGATTGACCAGCCATAATGTAAGTTAATAAAAATATTTAATAATGAACAAAATGATTAAAAATATAAAACAGTAATTTCCAATAAACAAACAAAACTCAATTACCAGGAAAATGAAATAAATACTGTAGGATAGAAATCCAACATTTAGAAAAACTCTGATTAGATAGAATTTTCTTATCTGACTAAAGAACACTGTCCCTGATCTAAACTAAATTATTACAACAGAGCAAAGGCTGGCTTACAGTTCTTTTGGAGTCCTTTTGGATATCCACTGCACAGTACAACTGTGAACAACTGCAACTGTAACTGGCTGTTAACTGACAACAACTATAACGGTAACTGTCTTCAGCAGGCTCTTTTATAGACTGGCCTAACAGTCATTACTGTTCCAATTCTAATTTTCATTTCATATTTTGAAAATTAACCAACAGCTGTTTACCAAAGTTCCTTCTTGTCGTTCAGCCTCTGACAGTAACACATAGCAACTGTCATCATTCTGATGACATAATTTGCAGATAAGCTGATTCTAAGACAGTCTGCAGTTAGAACCTTCTTCATAAATATGCACAGTTAAAAATGTAAAGGAACACTATTCAAGTCTTTAAAACATTATGTACAAGCAGATTATAAATCAACATGTAAGAACTTATTTACAATATCATAGCTAGTCATGCTGGCATATAATACACAGGTTACTCTGAAATTATGTACAAAACTCAGCCAGACATGCTAGCACAAATTACAGTGTCTAATTTCTTCACAAGGGCTATTGTATGCTCTGGCCTTGATTGCTCAGGCTTGTCAGGTTACCTCTGCCCTCCCTGATTCTGATGGAAAGCCTCTGCCTTTACCTTTTTTAGGTTCTGCTTCTTAAATGGCTGGCCACTCAAGTGTAGCTATGATGCTGCTGATGCCTCTTCTAGGGCTGTGGCTTTTGGGTCCATCTTGAGGCGTTATTATTGGCTTCATCTCCAGTCTCTTTCTGAGGACATTAAGGCCAGGATGTTGGATGCTCCTTTGGATGATGCTCATCTTTTTGGGACTGCTGCTGCTGACTTAAGTCTCTTCAAAAGAAAGGCAAAGCCTTGCAAGACCTTAAACATATTTTCTCTCTTCTATCACTACATTCCAGAGGAAGTATCCTTCTAGATCTGCTTTTGTTTGCAGGCAACCCTGCCAGGCATTTAATGGCAGGAAGTGTGGGAGGCAGGCTCCCTCTGGTAAGGCTTCTCAGATTTTTGTGGCCCAGAAGCCTCCTTTATCTGATAAACTGGCCTCTCTTTGACAATTCTCCCCTCCCAGACCTTCAGACCAGGTTCCTTTGTCACTTTGGCTCTCCCTTGGTCTTCCAAATTGGCATCTCATCACTTCAAACTCTTGGGTTCTTTCAATCATCCATCAGGGTTACTTCATGGTATACAAAACTCTCACTCCTTTTTCAGGGATTCCTCAACCTCCTCTAGAACAACTTCCTCATTTCCCAGAGATTCTAGGATCTCTTCTTCTTGGATGCTTACTCTTCAAACTCTGTTTCCTCTTTTAGTACCTCAGGCTTTTCTGGTGTCCTTAGATCTGGAAGATGCTAACCTTCATGTCCTTATTCATGCTCTCTTCAGGAAGATTTCACATTTTTCTGTGTCTTTTTCTCATTTTAAGTTCTCTGTTTTGTCCTTTGGCCTCTCTACTGCCCCAGGGCTATTCACAAAATGCCTAGTTCCTGTGATTGCCATCTGCAGGCTCCAAGCCATTCAATGTTTTCCTTATCTAGAGATGACCTGTTGCTTCAGGCACCTTCTTACAGTCAATTGTTGCAGGATCTGCAGTTCACCATCTCTCTTCTTCACAGTTTGGGGTTTACTATCAACTTCCAAAATACCATCCTGAATCCTTTTCAGGATCATGTGTATCTGGGTTGCAGGATTCAGACGGTGCCAATTTTGGCCTATCTTCCACCTCCAAAAGTATTGTTGTTGACAGCCTTCTTTCAATCTCTTCTTTCAATGACTGCCATGCCAGCCAGGGAGTTTCTTTGGGCCCTGGGATTCACGGCCTGTTCTCTTCCGATACTTCTTCTTGCCAGACTGCATATGCGGAAGCTTCAATGGTACCTTAAGTTGGTTTGGCTGCAGCATTGTCACTCTCTGAATTTCAGTTTCCTTCTCAAGAAGTAATCTGAGAAGTGCATTTGTCAGTTTGCTCTCAACCCAGGCCAGACCTTTCAGTCTCCAGTCCCTTCTAAGGAGTTGTTCACCGATGCCTTGGATATGGGGTGGGGGCATCTCTTGGTCATTTGAAAGTTTAGGGTCTTTGGTCTTCCCATCAGAAGTCAGACCATATCAATATCAAAGAGATGAGTGCTCTGATTTAGCTCCTTTGGTTTTCACCCCATTTTCTCTCCGGGCCCATTGAAGTTGTACACAGACAACACTACAGTGATGTGGTATGTCAACAAGCAGGGGGAGCAAAATCTTACCTTCTCTGCAGGATGGCGCTTCAGGTTTGGGATGTGGCTCTCAGTTATCAGTTAACTCTTTAGGCAGTATACATTCCTTCAGAGCACAATCTTGTGGCAGACTCTCTGAGCAGGTCCAAAACACAAGCTCACAAATGGATACTTCACAGAGACATGTTTCTGGACATTGTCCATCGGTGGGGTATTCCTTAGGCAGGTCTTTTTGCCTCCCCTCTGAACAGAAAGCTTCCTCTCTTATGTTCAAGAGTGCTTTGCTATCTGGCCTGGAAGACAGACGCCCTTTTCTTTCTTTGGAAGGGGGGTTCTTTATGCTTTCTCTCCTCTTTCTTTACTTCTAACAGTCCTGCAGAAAATTCAGCTGAACTCCCCAAAAATCTTGCTAGTGACTTCCTTTTGGCCAAGCAGCACGGAATGGTTCTCTCTCTTAATGCATCTGGCCAGGGACAATCATCACAAGTTACCTCACTGTTTTGATCGCCTCATTCAGGACAAGGGGTCTCTCATCCATTTCCACTTGTCCACTCTGCAACTGACATTGTGGGTGACAGCGTTTTGATCCTTTTCAGGCACCTCTTTTTCAGGATGTGCTCATGATTTTACAGGAGATAAAGAAGCCCTGAACCAGAATATCTTACATGTCCAAATGGAAAAGATTTTTGGTCTGGTGCCATCTTATCCCAAGGTGGTAAATGAGTTGTTCTTAAATCAGTCCTTACAATTCCCGTCCTTCTTCTCCTTCTTCTCAGTCTGCTAGTGAGAGGGTCCTGCATACCTTGGATTTGCACAGAAAGCTCAAGTACTATTTGGATGAAACTAGAACTACTCATAAGTCTGATCAGCTTTTTGTTTCCTTTCATCCCAGGCCTTTGGGTTTGGTTGTTTCTAAGCAAAACATCTTCTCCTGGATATCTAAGGCAGTTTCTTTTTGTTACTCTTTTCATGGCAAGTCTCTGTCTGCTTCTGTTAGAGCTCATTCTACTACTGCTGTTGCCTCTTCTGCTGCCTTCTTAAAGGGATTGGACAACAATTCCATCCTTGAAGCTGCTGCTTGGCCTTCAGTGCATATCTTTATTAAGCATTATAAGGTGTATATAATTTCTAGGGCCACACCAGATTTTGTTGAGGGTTTTTCTCAGCCCTTTACCTCCTATTCTGTTTCTTGAGATTTTTTACTCTCCCATCTTTAAAGGACACAGTACAATTGTGTAAAATATTACCATAAAAGTAGATGTCCTTCTCTTCAATGTTGCAGTATCTGGTCCCTCCCTCCAACCCCTCTTGTTTATTCTGCATTTTTCTTTCTGGATGTGCATGGACTCCTTTGTCCTATGATGACTGTTCTCTTCTGTGGTAATAAAGTTCTGGGTAGTTGCATCCGTACATTCTTTTTAAGCCCTATGTTCTGTGCAGGGAGCATAAATGTAAAGTACAGTGCAAACAAAATTTGTTTTAAGCTTATCTATGCAGGCTCAGTGATGGGCTGCCTGGGGTGGGACATCCCTTCTTCAATGAATAGTGCAACAGTGAGGAGAAAGACATCTACTGTTATCATTAGATTTTATACAACTGTACTTTCCTAATACTGTCTTTGGAAAAATGTGCATAATTATCCACATATTTTGGGTGCTAAGGCTTATACAAAGCTTGGTAAGGTTAAAAGCACTTACAGCGTATAGCACAGAGTACCTCAGATGTTTACTGTAGTTCCCCACTATTTCTACGGAAATCAGCAATAGCATTACAAGAAGTTCAAAGGATTTCAGAGTAAAAAATCTGGATGCTTGCAAAATACAGCCATTAGCAAGAATACTATTAAAATGCTTATTTGAGAATTAAATTGGCGTATTCTGAAGGAAACCATCCAAATCATCTGTGACATACTCTGAAAATATTTTAAGATGTGCGCTGATTCATCTAATAGCGTCACTTAACATATAAATATTATACTAAGATTTCTCTAGCAGTGATTTCTGTGTCACATGTACCTAGGAGAGTACCCATAGGTGCTTAAGGAAAGAACTGTCCAGGAGTTAAAAAAGATGGTGTCTCTTGATGTAATCATTAAGAAAGTTAAATCAAATGAATAGGCATATAATATAATGCTTGTAGGGAACGCAGACCAAACAAAGATATGCACTGATCTGTAAGATTTAACAAATGCAAACATGGAGCACTATTGATGAATCAGTTTGTGGTATAGCTAATGCTAAATATTTTAGTACTAGATGCAAGTCAAGGCTTCTCACACCAGGCTGGATGAGGTGAGGTCAAAGTTTCACACCTTTACTGCTTTATAGGGCAAATACAGGTTTCTGAGGGTCGGTTCTGCATATCTTCAGCAATGGAGGTATTCCAGAAATCTGTGGCTGAAATAATTAACGATATGGATGGTGTTATAAATATCATAGACAATTTGCTTATATGAAATGCTGATGTGAGACTTAAGGCAGATATGAAACTTAGTAAAGAAAAATGTCAAATCTGTGTATCTTATGTGAGGTATGTGGGTCATACTCTGACTTTCGAAGGTCTCAAACTAAATGTTCAGAAGATCAGTGATTCAATTCAATTACTATACAGAAACCACAGGATACATTTGCTGTAATGCAGTTCTTAGAAATAGCTCAGTATCTTTCAAAGTTTTCTCCCAAATTATGTTATATTATGGCACCACTTAAGAAGATACCAGAGCATGATAATTTGTTTTGATCTTTAAAGTAGGATAAGAACTTTGAAATGCTGAAAATGATTATTACAGAAGCCCCAACCTTAGCAGTTGATGTTAATTGTGAGCCAGTTACTCTTCAGAGTCATGCCAGTCAACTAGGATTATGTGCATCTCTGCTTCAGAATGGTTGACCAGCTGTATATGAGTCAAGAGCTTCGTTTAAGACACAAATGATGCATACATAAATAGAGAAAGAAATACTAGGGATTGTTTATGACTGTCAAAATGTAATTACTACATCTAGAGCAAACCTCTTACTGTGGAATAGCATCACAAATCATTGTAGAGTATTTAAGAAATCTTTGTACAAAGTTTCAGACAGACTACAAAGAAGGTTGATAAATCTACAAAAAACTATGATCTCAAAGTTCAGTACATAGTAAGCAAATCCATACGACTGACTCACACAATACAGCTTTTCTGCCGGACACCAAAGAGCATTTATTGGAACATGATCTAAAAATAATAAGTTTATTTCACAGTTTTCTCTGTCTATTGAGAAGTTAACAGAACTTAAGAAAGGTACTTGGGTAGATGTGTAAATACATCTGAATGAAGTTATTATGAATGGCATACCAGAGAGAATGTCACCACTTTTATAAAAGTATTCACTTGTGCTACCCATTCAGAATGCTATGCAAAAGTGATAAAGTAGTTACTGTAAGACAAGTGAGAGAACCAGTGCTTTGTAAAACAAGGGAGTTGCATCGAGATATTGTTAAATTCAAAGAAAGCATGTGATACTGTTTTCTGGCCTGGAATGTCACATCATATTAAAAAAAAGTTAGTGTTCTCTTTAACAGTCAAAATGCCAAAGAATAAATGATTCCACAAGAAAAAAACACTATCATGGAACAAGGTAAGGAAAGATTTGTTCTATTACAGCTGTAGAACACGGTAGGAACCATTTTGCACCAGTTCAAAGATCATTACTACTTACCTTTCCGTTATTACTATTGTAACTATCTGGAAGCTCTGCAGATAAGCTAACTGGTGTCAAACACGATTTTTTATCAGGGTATAACACAGGAGACTCAGTTAATGGTTCAGAATTTACAAGTGCTGATGTTTGTAACTTTTCTTCTCAGTGGGAATCTAAGCATACTGCTTCATGTCATCACCACCCACAAAGTCATGGTCAGGCAGAAAGACTAGTTCAAACTGATAACAGTTGTATGAAGGAATACTACATTTCTTCTGAACATGAACACTCTATTTTGAGACTTGCACACAGAAATTCACCATTGCAGGGATACATTTTTCACCATAACAACTTCTTATAGGCAAGGGGTTCACATCAAAGCTACCCTACTATGTAGTCATTACTTAGCTAAATAATGTAACTAATGCATTTGACTTACTTAAAAGGTATAAGCACAACCAAAAAATATACCGTGATGAATATGCTAAAAATTTGCCTACTCTAAAGAAGAGATCAAAGTGAAAATATAATTACCTGTAAAGTTAAAAGGTTTATCAAATGACAGTAAAGGTTTACAAAGGCAGAAGTCAGTGTGTGGAAGAAACAGACACTAAGTAAAATGTATTAAATTAGCAAATATATCATTAGTAAGGAATACATATTTACAAAATGCCAGCTCTATCAAATAAAATAGCTACAAGTTCTTTATATTGTCATGAGTTGTGAAGTCTTACTATGCTATCATTAGGTTGAGTCCAGTGCTACAAAAAAAAAACATTGCAATCATCTGAGTTGCAAAGTCTGGATGTTTTACTCTTTAAGAATCACAAAACAGTGCTGCAAGATATGTGCTAGGGTCTTATCATGATATTAATGCAAATACAGTCTCATCATGACTGTCCAGAACTACAACACTTTCATTATGCTAGACTAATAAACAATTCTCTGATATTCAAACCATTCTAATATAAAGGCAGACAGTGATTATTTAAAGGTGAGACTGAAAAGTTTAAAAGACTGCATGCAGTCAGTCTAGTTTTAAAATTAATTCTTGCTACAGTTGTATATGATATAATATATTGTATACTATACTATACTATATATAGTTGTATGGAACAACTGACTGGATGAGGATTGGAAAAGGAATATGACAAGGCTTATTGTCAACCTATTTATTCAATTCACATGCTGAATATGCCATGTGAAATGCTGAGTTACACGAATCAGATGTTGGAATCAGAATTGCTGAAAGAAATATTAACAACGTTAGGTATGCGGATGATACCATTCTGATGGTTAAAAGTGAGGAAGAGCCGAGTCTGTGATGAAGGTGAAAGTAGCAAGTACAAAAGCTGTCTTGTGCAATATAAAAAAAAAAACTAAAATTATGTCAACCAGTCCTATTTCTTTGAAAATAGATTAGGAAAAAGTGGAGGCACGGATAGGATTTTATTTTCTTGGGCTCAAAGATCTCTATAGATGGTGATTGCAGACATGCAGTTAAAAGACGCTTGCTTTTCAGAAGGAAAGCTATATCAAATATGGATTAAATTTTAAAGAGCAAAGATATCACATTGTTAAGAAAGTTCCATATAGTCAGTGTTATAGGTTCATGGGTAGGTACTAGTCTAGCTGCCCTTGCAGTCCATTTTAAGCTTAGCCACTTTCCTTTTTGGTGCTTTATTTAATCTATTCCACTTAGTGATAGATTGACTTTACTCATCCCATGTTCAGTAATTACATATTACCTAATGAGAATAACTGGAATCATACCATATGTAATTTGAGCAGTCCCATGCATGAGATAAACATTTAGGAACTATGTCTGTCCATTAGTAGTACAGAGGGCAGTTCTGGGGTAAATTTTCATTTTCTCATTCATAGGGTCAAATTGCGTTTGAATATGGACAAGGATGAGATCTGTTTAACTTGGCTGGGGAGTCTGATCCAGAGCAGTGGTATCCTTTGCAAGATAAACCTGTCCCACCAAACCATTCTGTTGATGTTGCAGAAAAGGCTTATATCCCTAGACTGAATATTTCTGATGCCATTTGACTTGCTGATGTGCAGTAAATCCATCAGTAATGGGTTGAAGGATGCCTTGTATGCCGGATACAGGTTACCTCTTAGCACTCTCTGTAGGATACGGAGTATAGTGAAATGGCTTTGAGTCGGTCCATTTAGGAAATATTGTTTAGACTTCGTATCCTTTTAGTAAGGTATTCCTGTGGGCATTTCAGTTATTGCATGTGTTTGGGCAGATACACGCCCAAGGGGGCATTATACTCAATGACTTAATGAGGGTGGAGTAAAGAGGTGCAATGATATTCCTAAATTTCAAACACAATTCAAGTATTTATAAGCTGTGCAATATAGAAAGACTTTCTTACAACAATGGATAATGATGGTTGAAAGGTGACTGTCTACTTATGTTCCCAAATCTTGAACAACTGAGTCAGTTCTTATGGGCATATTGTCAATGTGTTAGTTCCCCAGGGTAGCTGACTTCCCAAAGGATACAACAATGCATTTTTTGTTATTTACTTTCAGTCCATGATTTTGGCACCAGTTATTTATTTTGGACAAACTTCCTGCAGGATGGCTAAGTCATTTGGGGATTCAATGACTGCTCTTAGCTTACAGTTATCTGCAAACTTAGTCAGCCATGGACTTCACAGAAGTAGATACCAAACAGGAGATGTCCCACCACAGAGCCCTGGAGTTCTGTTATGTTTAACTCTAGGTATGTTTTTTTTTAGTAATAACATATGGCTATAAGAATTGGACTATAAATAAAGCTATGCATTTGTGGCACTGGAGAAATCTTTTGAAAATCCTGTGGACTACAAGAAAATCCCATCAGTCAATACTCAAGGATATAAATCCAGACTATTCACTAGAAAGCTTGAAAGTAAAACAAACACATATTTTGGCCACATAATGAAGGTCACTAAGGAAAACACTGATGTTGGGAAAAGATCAAAAGCAGAAAAAGAAGAAGGGAGAACCACACTATTATGGATAAAAAAACAGCATTACTGAAAAAATAAATATGAATTTCCAAGAAGTAAAAGAAACAGTTTTTGACAGCCAGGCTTGGTGTGCTAAAATCCTTGAGATCATGATAAGTCAGACTTGACTAAATGACAACAAGAACAACAAATGCCTTTATGTAATTTATTTTACTTATTTATTTTATTTTACATTTGTTAACCGGGTCGTGTCTGGCTGGGTAAGCAGCCCATTTTCAGTGGAGACCTGGGGAGAAAAGCTCGATAACAATAGTACAAAAAAAGATTACAAAAATTTCACAGAGATTTACAAAGAATATACAAAAAGTTTAACAGCTGTCTACAATCACAATTTACAAAAAGAGAATGTAAACAGGAAACATTACATTCTCTTAGCCTTACTACAGACAGTACTATGAAACTCAGATACATAACTAAAATAAACCACTGTGGTATTTTCATTTGGTAGAAGTAAGACACGGAGAAGATAGCAGAAAATAAACATTTGATTAACGGCACGAGAAACTAGCCAGGAGTATTATAGGAAGGGTCTATATTAAATAATCAAAATGTACTTAAAAACACCTATTCATCAACACGAAAACAGTGAAATTTACTTCTGCAAGCAACAAAATCTTTCCTAGGGTAAGGAAGTCAATGACCAACACCACAATGTTGCCCTTTTCCCCACTGTAGTGTGATCTCGGAGTTGGTATATATAGTTGGGGGGGGCGCAGACCCCCCACATTGGGGGGGTGGGGGTGAAGCCCCCATTTTGGTGGGTTTGATTTAGTGCAATTTGTGGTGTGTTGTTATGGCGGACAAGTGATTACTTACCCTTGTAAAATTTTCGATGTTCTCTGAAGTGAGTTTCGCTGCTCCGGTGTCAATGAATAGGTGTTCGAGGGTAAGTACATTTCAATTATTTAATATAGACCCTACAGGAGCATAGCCATTGTTGAGTAAGATATTCTTTTAGGAGTTGTTTGAAGCTATGACTATCTGTGTTTTTAGGATATTCTGGGGTATTAGGTTCCACTGTTTGGCTACTTTATAGGGGAAGAGAGAGTCACCAAAGTAATTATGGGACTTAGTTACCTTGAGTATAAGTTTATCAGATGATCTAAGGGTCCTGGGGTTGGTATTTGTTGCACTAAGTTGGAGACCGCAGGGCAGTTTTCAGGTTTGTGGATAATGGAGTGGGCAGTGGTGAGCTGAGTGAGCGATAGACTGGGAAATTTAAGCCGGTGTAGTCTTTGAAGAGCAGCAAGGCAATGATGCACCCTGTTGGGTATATTAGCAGCAAATGTTGCTATTTTTTTACAGCAGGAATCAAGTAGATGTAAATCAGACATGTGCAGGTTAGTGAAAATTTGAGAACAGTAGAGGAGAGTAGATAGGTGGTAGGATCTGGCTGTGGCTAGTCTGGCATTTTAAGTGAGGCAAGGTTCAGCCTTATATAGTGCACAAAGTTTGATGTGAACTTTTTTTAATTGTGAGTGATATGTGTTTATTGAATGTTAGGTTGTTGTCTATTGTGACACAACCCCCCCTGATTTACTATTCCTCCGTGCAGGACTAGCTTAGTCCTGCATGGAAGCGGCCATCTAGGAGCAGGATGGCAGCGTGCCATGCATAATAATGAGATGCACTGCCTGAGCTCCTAGGCTTACACGGAAGCATGTAAAAGAGTGCAGGGGGCATGTCTGAGAGCAGAGCTCTCAGAATATACACACCCCTGCAATGAAGAACAGCAGAAAGGGGTAAGAAATGAGCGAGACTGTTCACAGGTGTCCGCATAGCCCCACCAACAATCCCCCTTGTGTACAACAGCAACAGTATACATAAATAAAATGAACAACACCTTTTTTTTTTTTTTAAAATCCCATGAAAGCTAACCGTAGGTGCGCGGGTGTGCCAATCGCTTAGCTATGGTTAATGCAGCTTAAATGGCTGAAAAGGATAACAAGGAAGATATATGCAAATGAAGCAGCACAGCAATAGTGTAGTGGGCAGAGCATTTGCCTTACGAGCAGGCATTCCCGGTTCGAGTCCCACTGCAGCAGATTCCATTTTCCATGGCAAAGCACGTTATATGTAATATTTATGTTGCATAACCCACTAAATAATATTTTTATGAACTGAAGTACTGCAGTAAATGCACATGTGAAGTGTCAGTGTCAAATAAGCAGTAGTAAGCATATTTAAGCACTAGTAAGCGGGCTTAAGCTTGCTTGCGCGGCGGCAAACAATACCTACACTGGTTAAGCAGTTCTAAAGCTAACTCTCTGTAAGCGGATGAAACGGCAGGTTAGCATTGCTTGCCATTGCGCAAACCCGCTTACAAATGCTCAAAAGTGCCTTACTCACTCTGTATCCAATGGCCCTTGTTCTGTCCATAAACAGCCATGCAGGTGTCAATCCCAGGAACCTATACTCCATAGTCACAGTAGTTAACCACCAAGCCATCAAAGAAGTACAGAAGAATGAGGCATCAACAAACAAGTCTTCACTATAGTAAAACCAAACTGAAGCTGTGAAAGGAATCAGTATACAGTCATATGTTCCATAACCTACTACATAACAAATATGTTAACTGGAGTATAGCAGTAAGTCCTGACGTGAGGTGTAATTGTAATAGAGTGTTTAAGTCCCCATTAAAACACAAGGACCCCATAGAGTGTACGTACACATTAATCATGGATACCAGGCATATATACAAGATGTAATGACTAAGAAATCAGTGCCAAAAAGGAAATATAATGCAAAGACTAATGTAAGTAACGCTAAGCATTGCACAGGCCAACATAGGAGGTGTAAGCAATGTGTACACCAGTTAACTCATTGTGTCCAGTGGTATACCCCTTTAAACAATGCCAACCTTAGGCAAGCAGGTTTGCCCATAGCTTAGCCTTTTCAAAACTGGCCAATCACGGAAAAGTGCGGGAAATCGGCCCTACTTAAACCCAAGAGGTGGGAATACATCTCATAACTGGTTGTAGCTTCCCCTTGCAGGCACTATGGTGGTAAGGGGAGACGGTATGTGCTTTCGGGCACAGCGCTGTTGCATCCAAGAGTCCAAGGTCATGGCAGGACTCCTTGTCAAAGACCATGATCAGAGACTGCTGCAGGGCCAGTACCAGGGCTCCCAATACAAGGCGGAGGCCTGGTACCGTCTCACCAGTGACCTCACCAGTGCCACTGGCATACCCCGAACTGGTGAGCAAGTCAAGCAACACTATACCAACCTGAAGCTGTGTAAGGGGGACCTCTTGGAGGAGTGGTTCCAAGAGGCTAGAGCAGTAGGGGATGTTCCAGTCGTGTGCAAGTATCATCCCAGTATGTGTGTAATAATTGCCAGCTCAGGTATATCATGAATAGGTATGGCTAAATATTCCTCTTCTGTCCCCCACAGCTGCAATGGAGTGGGCTGCAAACCAGGAGGCCCGCACCAGTCACCTGGTGAGGTTGCGATGTGAGGCAGGTCAGTAATACCCATACATTTACTGTCATAGGAAATAAAACTAAAAGTAGTAGTAAATTAATTGCCTGTATAAAACCTGTATTGTTCAAGGCATGTACTGCATACACTAGAGAATATGGCAGGAAGAGTCTCATATTGTTTGTATGTCAATAAAAGTGTAATAGCCTGACAAAACAGGTCTAACTGCTGGACTGCATGTGTATATTCTGGTATCATATGGTAATGTAGATTTGCAATCATGTAATAGTACTGTTGTATTAAACACTGTTACCCACACCGTGCACCATAAATTGAATGTGTAGGAATGCCTGTATATGACAGGTGTAATCCCCAGAGGCCATTTAGTACAAGTGAGATACACATAGACAGTAAACAGGGAAAATGCAGACAACAAAAACTGAAGAGCGCATGCAACTGAGATGTGAACTGTTGTTTTTTTAGCACACACAACCATGGTTCGAATCCTGCCACTGGTAGTAGTCTGCATACAGAATCATACCCCACAACTTTACAGATATATCCAGAATGTCTATTAAAGTGGCCCATATCTGCTGCCTATCAACCTGTCCCCCTGGGAAATCAGTGGGATGATCCCAGACGTATAGGCAGCAAACATGAAATACAACTGATTGACACACATCTATGAGAACAAAGCTGGCACACTAGCAGCTCCCCAATACCTTATGTGACTAAGAAGCCACGTATGTCCCATTTACATCCCAACTTGTGAAGCTGTGGTCAGACTGTGTACAGTAACAGAGTGAGATGTATGTGCATAATAGTAATGTGGAATCTGGTACTGTGCGTGGGAACATTCAGGCAGTGCTAATAAACATTCCTTCCACAGGTCTACCAAATACAACACTATGCCTGGAAATACAAGAATAATAACCAGTACTGGTACTGTTCACAGTGGTATTGTATGGCATTGTGACTGATGCAGTTGCTCTAAATAATGAGGTATTACACATCACTGTCGCCCACTGTCCTACAACATATAACTGTCTAGGAAATCTGAGTGTTGTAATACAAGGTCAGAATGCAAAAGCACAGGGGATTAATAAGACAGAAAGCAGATAGGAGATATACAGCAATATCTATATAGCAGAGACAACTGTGATGGACAGTGTTTAAGTTGTAGCAGACACAGCCATGGTCTGAATCCTGGGAGTGGAATTAGGCTGTATTTCTGCTCGATTCTTTAAGTTAAAGCTGCCCATATGAAGGGACGGCGCGTGAATGGGCGCTCTTCTGCTGAAGGTTCCCGCGGCGGGCCAGGTTGTGCATATAAAACCAACTGCATATAAATTAGCGGCGGACCGAGTGACTGGCATTAAAACCCTAACCGAAAAAGCAAAAGACACACACACACACACACACACACACAGAATCAGACCTCACAACTGTACAGATGAGGCAAGAATGTCCAGTATATGAGCCCATATCTGATGCCTGTCCCCCTGGTAAGTCTATGGGATGATCCCAGATGTTTAGCCAGCAAACAGGGAATACAAGTGATTGTCAAACATCTGTTAGAACACACCTGTCACTGTAACACCCCCCAAAACTGTTAGGAGAGTAATATGTCAAGTACGTCCTATCTACACTCCCATGTTGTCAAGCTGTGACCACAGTGTGTACAATAACAGAGTGAGATTTATGTGCATAATACTAATGTGTAATCCAGAATGGTGTGTAGCAACAGTCAGGTAGTGCTAACAAACATTGCTCCCACAGGTACATCGGCTACGAACACTGTGCTGAGAAATACAGACCATTATAACCTGTACTGGTACTGTTCACTTTGGTATTGTAGGAAATTGTGAGTGTTGCAGTTTCTCTGAATAATAAAGTATCACTGGTTACTGTTATCCACACTGTGCTACATAATATAACTGTGTAAGAAAGCATGTATGTGTGTGTGTCAGGTCACAAAAGATGGAAGACGGCAATATTCTAGATATGTCCTGGCACACCAGCATTGGTCAACACATGGCCAGAGTCTGTGAAGAAAGAGTTGGATAGCTATGTGCACAACATCAACCCAGAATCTGGGAGTATGTGTAGAAACAGTTAGTTAGTGTTAAACATTCCCTCCACAGGTATATCAGATAAGAGGTGTATACTGCAGGTAAAACTGGTTCATGTGCAACGATGATGACAGCCATATCACTGTCTAAACTAAGGCTATAGGGTAGTTTAGTAAGACTTGTAAGGTATAGATAACAGCACTGACTAGGAAAGTAATGTGGACTACAGGTATATACTAGTTGTTAATTGACATCTTTCTCTCCTCCCCACCATATCTCCAACAATAATCAACATACCCACCCCCCCAAGTGGTATGTAATGACACCTATGTTCTGATAATGTCCAATTGATAAATATTTTAATGGTTCCCATGCATGTGCTATACTGAATTATTCCAACATTGGTGGCATGGTGCCATCAATGCACCTGCATGCTGTTCTTATTACCACTGTGATCCCATATATGCATGTGTTCTGTTTGCTATGCAACTGTTTCGTATCTGGTGTCTGAGTTAATGGGAATATCTATGCATGATGTTATACCTAACCCTGGAATGTGTTGACTATTACTAACCAACATATGATGATGAAATCTAAACACTATAGCATGCTTTGGAAAGCCGGTCCCAGAGGACTCACTTGTCCCACCTCAGCTGGCCATGGCACCGGGCAACAGCATGTCTGGGGCCCAACCCGAGTCCTCCCTGTCCATTGGCCCTGCACCACCTTCAGGTGGAACTACCTCAGGGGATGGGGCTCGTCCCCCCTGGAGCGGGCGTGGACAGGCACCTGTCACCCATCGCCAGGTCGGGATCATGGTGTGTAGAGAGATCAACCAGCAGTTTGGTGATCTATGCCAGCTCAAGGGCCACATGTCACGTTCAGAGTCAGTCTAGCTCTGCGACTCAGTCCCCAGCACAGCCACCTTTGGGGCTGTGAAGGTGGAGTGGTGTCTGCCCATGGGTGGGGACCTCAGTCCCACTGTTAAATATAGAGGGCTTGTGGGCTTCCGATTTCCCAATACCCCTCCCCATCAAGGTGTTTACCCCCATGTGTCATATACTGCCCCTGTATGCAACTTGTTTGTCTTGTCTGTTAACTTACCTCCCCAAATATACCTACTACCCCTCCCCAACATCCCACTCTCACCTGAAAAAAAAAGGGCAATCTGTTCCTACAAGAAAATCTTGCCCCATACATAGCTGTCCATTTTGCACAAGTGTCCACTGGACACATGTAATCTGGTCTAACTGGCATCACATGTAGTATTGTTGTCCTCATCCCCTCCCAGGGGTTTGAGTATCCAAATCTACCTCCAAATTCAGTGTATATGCACAGCGATTGCGGTAGAAGAAATGGGCAGCTATGGACCTTTCCTACACCATTCCTGCACATCCCTGGCTATTTTCCCTACTATCTTTCCTTCTTTGTGCTCCTTTTTTCACCACTTTCCTATCAACCTCTTTTTCTTTTCTTTTAAAGAAATTAGAACGGGGTAAGCGGGAGTAAGCACTTTTAAGCAGTAGTAAGCGGGTTTAAGCCTGTTTGCGTGGGGGTGAGCAATGTCTACACAGGTTAAGCAATTTAGAAGTTAACTGAGTATAAGAAACTGTAACCAGAAGTTAGCAGTGCTTACCTCCGCGCAAACCCGCTTACAACTGCTTTAACGTGCCTTAATCACTTTGTATCCAATGGCCTGTGTTCTGCCCAGCAAAAAAATAAACAGCCTCTACAAGGCTCCAACCCAAGACCCTGCACACTATAGACAAAGTGATTTACCACTAAGCCATGTCAGATATACATAACCCTGATGTATCTACAAACATATCATCCAGCCCAGTCATTCAACAGTACAGAGAATGTATTCCAACATTTAGATGTGTATGTGTGTATAATATTTAAACAGATACAATATATCTATATATGTATATATATATATATATATATATATATATATATATATATATATACACACACACATATATATATATATATATATACACATACATAAACACACACACACATATATATATATATATATATATATATATATATATGTTGAAATATATACATATATATAAATATATATATTAACATATATACATGCAAATGCCTACATCTACAGATATATATATGTCTACATCTATATGTCTAAATATACACAGCAAGTTACATATATGTAAGCAGATATATATATCTATGTAGGTATATACGGGCATAGTTATATATATGTAAGCAGATATATATAATCTATATAAGTATATATGGACATACATCTGTAGATGACAATGGGAAAATAACTAAAACATATATGTCCACATGCACCGTTAATGGGGTTGAGAGACACCAAACAATATATGTATTGTACGAATAGGTATACCCCTCACAGCCAAACACATCCGCCCTGCAATACACTACCAAGTGTTGCAGATCCCATAACTAGGACCAGACACGACATGGGCACAAGATGTTAACAGTCCTACATCCCACCTGTATGATGCCTGGCTGGTATTGGTAACATATCATGCAGTACAGTCTGGCTCCCATAGGAAATGTTCAATGTGGAAGCTATCAACATCCCCAGGATACATATACACAGGCACATATATGCAAATACATATATATATACATATATATATATATATATATATATATATCTATATATATATATATATATACACATACATATATATACATATATATATATATATATATATACACATAAATACATATATATATGTGACTACACATACACATGCAGAAATATGTACAGTAAGATACACATGTAGAAGGTGCACACAATATGGAACAGCCACTATGCCTACAGTTAACACCTTAACAACTGGACACTGTTTGAACCACCCATACAAATGACAATTGTTGCCTGCAACATATACCCACAGAGAGGTCATAGAATATAACACCACGCACAGGTTTGCATAAATGGAAAACCTTTGTGTACTATTACAATTTTATATGCCATTTCATATATCTGTTCGGACACTGACATCCATATAAACAGAATAATGCAACTGTGAAACAGTTATACGAATACAGTAGTCTGGAAAGGTTCACAACTGTTGCTGTCCAGGCCAAGCCCTTCAAATAGTACAATAGTATAGACAGACTGGGCCACAGGATACCAAACAATCAACAGTAAGTAATGCAGGTGTATAGTTCAGTAGCCTCTATCTACATTCTGTACACAATCAGTAGGTGGTAAAGACTTCAGTTGACCAAATGGGATGTAACTGTTACATAAGGCATAACTGACACCATCACAAGCACACTGACAAACAGAACAGTCTGAATGGCAGGAGGCAGTAGGCCTGCATTAACCCAATTTATGTAACTAATGTAAATATAGGTGAATTGCATGGTACTGTACATCCAGATACCTTAACGCAGCTCACCCCTGATACCCCCACATGTTGTAACAGCCTAGGTTATTTATGGTGCATCCCCCCTGACTCAATAATACAGGGCCATATACCACTGTTACATACACTGGCCTCTGGAGTGCATAAGGGCACACATGTATTGTGCAGGTGAAGCCCACACATATATGGCCCCAGCCCCACCGTATGTGTGGGGGATACAACAGCAGTGGACTGATGGCAGGAATGGCAGCATGATATACTCACAGCCCACTACAGAACAACCCCTGACAGCATGTCATATGTGCAAAGCTTGGTATGTAGGAGGAGGACAGAGGCTGGAACACAGCCCATATGTGGAAAACTGTTGCCATACACTAAGCAAGTCACTGGTGTTACAGGATAGTCTGCAACATACCCTTAGTCGGGGATTTGAGGTTAGAAAAATAAATGGAAGTAGCCATGTACTGATAGCACTCAACAAACAGACAACCAGTGAAATAATTGACACAGGACCTGTGTGGTGAACAGACAAAACATGATAGGCAAACCTCTGGCCACCAACAGGATAGGCCCACAGTTAAGAGCTATGCAGACAGACTGCAATCCAAGGTAAACTAGTATGTACGCACAAACCCTGTAACACCAGTACTATACAAAGCATAACACAACTCTACTCACACTCTGTCTGTAGTTCTGGAACCTCCTACAAATATGTAGCTGGCCTGAGTGCGCTGGTTCTCCTGTAAGAGGTACTGCTACCTGCTGTCTGTAACACTGATGCCCACACACAGGAAGGATGTACATCACACAGGAAAGGTAAAGGGACCATGCCCACATGATGTAGAGATTTATAGTAGGTGGTTGCCATGACAGTGGTAATTGGAAGTACTACACAGCAAACTGCCTGCAGTTAGCAAGTGGAGGACACTGATTGGTGCAGAGGCCATCACCTGATCATGTGCATCACCTGCTAAAGCCATGCTGAAATCTATTCAAAGCAGCTCAATCCATTTACTGGAGAGAGACAAAAAACTCCAAAAAAAGACGCCTAAGGCAAAGGCATTCAACCAGCATTCGTTCGTCAAGACATCATTCCCACAACATGTATGTGAAGTATATATACATGTAATAGAATGTAGTACCTGGTCCATAATAATGGGATAGATGATGTGGAATGATCTGTATGTGCCATCAGGTGTTGTTGTGATGATGTTCAACTGAACAACTGCTATGGACAATAGTGTCTGTCCCTGTGGGTAGTGGGCCATAGCCGTCAACTGTGCAGGTCAGCACTGACTGACAAGATGTAAGCCATCATAGTGTATGTTGTGTAATGGGAAGTATGTATATTACATGGCCAATAGCTGGTGGTGGAAGTAATGCCATTTATGATGGACATGTGGGACCCATGGCCCACCACTGGCAGGATACTCAGGTTAATCTGTAATGTAGCATGCTGGAATGCCATAGGTGTGTAATAGGGTCACCTGCAATTGGGTCCTACATATACCCCCCCAATGTCAGGCCGTGTCCATATGTGGCACCTGTCTGTGTTGTAGCAAGGCAGAACAGTGCAGCTGTGAAGGAAGGTGCTGTGAGATTGTGGAGCTGATGTCTGAATGTACCCCACATATAGGTATGCATATGTGTACATATGTCACATATATAATATATAAATATATATATATGTATATCAGCACGCATGTCCACAAATATACAGATACCCATGTGTAGACATATATATGTGCACATGTATACATCACGTATATTTACACATATATAAATATATACCTATATGCATGCCTACATATATACAAACACACAAACATATATGTATGTAAAGACATGTCCCCTATATTACTACCACAGTGATGAGTGCTATGTGTGAGGCACCAGCACACATAGCAATACACAGATATCTACAGCTGGCAGTGTGTGCAATATGAATGGATATGTCACATGTTAGTCCCTTGTTGGGATCACATTGCCCCCGTCTGTGAAGCATTCAATAGGAATTTGGGGAAGTATGGCAGGTACACTTGTGGAGGTGGTCAGGATTGGTAGACATAGAGGACAGTCTACAGGAGTTTTATGTGACATGTGGTGGGTAAACACCCTGGATGGTGTGTGTGGTCTGTGATGTGGACACCCCATGGGCCCCAATATGGGCACAATGGGGAAAAAGCCTCCCACCCACTGCTACTCACTACAGCAGTCCATGTCTTGAAGGTGCCTGGTCTGAAGACTGAGCAGGAGGAGCATGTTGGCCCTGTGAATGTATGCTGGGTGCCTCAGACTGATGTAGCACATCCCACACGTGTCTGTGGAGCCCGGTATGGAACAGACCCTAGGCCTGACCTCAGGGGACAGTAACATGTCTGTGTGTGCCCAAGGGGGGGGACAACATCCCCTGGGTGGTTCCACCTGATGGTATTGCTGGACCAGTACATGAGGAGGCCCCAGGTTGGGACACATATGTGATATGGCCAGGTATCATCATATACACATTATTGTATCACTGTTATAGGTTCATAGGTAGGTACTAGGCTATCTGCCCAAGGGCATTTATAAGCCTAGCCAGAGTGTGTCAGCTTTCACCGCCCCATTGATTAATTAACTGAGCCTCTGTCAAGAAGAGCCAATGAAGTGATCCCGGGGTTGTATTTTCCGCTACCCATCCACTCTTCAAGGTTTCTCTTGAAGAGTGTTAGTGAGGGGCTCTGTCTAATGTAGTTAGGAATTTTGTTCCAAAGCATGGGGAGTCTCTGTGACAGGAATCTATCCTGAGCAACTGGCTCGCAGTGACTTGGATTTCTGCTTGTCCATCAATTCTGAGTTGGACATGGCTTTGTAAGTCAGGCAGAGATCACCTCTGAGTAAGCGATACAGTACAACCAGAGCTTTTCCAGAACATATGTTGGTAGTAATTGTCTACACAATCCCGGTACATGTCTAACAGCATGCATAGATATCCCCAATACACAGAATGTCAGATGTGCAGCAACCCCAGAGCAGCCATACCACTGGCAAATATTTTTAACCATAGTGGCCATGACAATGGCATGCAGGTGAATAGTCTAACAAGCCAGCAATGATAGTGTCCACACATGGGGGACATAGGTACAATCACATAGCAGAAAGTGTGGTACAATATCTGTCCCACTGGTAGGTAAGCTGTAGCCATACCTAATGAGTTGTGTGTACAGATTGCTGAAGCTGATATGGTGGGGGGGTGACAGAGATGTGTATTACGAACTGTGGTAACCTTGCTGTACGAGTTTCTCAGACCTGTCTCCATCTTTATGTCTTTCAGTTAAGATGGCACATGCATGGTTGCCCACCTATTCCCAAGCGGAGAATGATGTGTTGAGATCACACTTCATCCAGCACTATCCAGTTCTGTTTGGCAGGGCCGCACATGAGCAGCAGGAGTGGACCGCCCTGTGGAACGACCTAGTCCACAGGGTCAATGATGTCGAACTGCACAACCGCAGTTATGAGCAGGTCCGGCATCATTGTACTGACCTGATTCACAATGCCTAGAGTGCTGCTGCAGTCCTGGGGGATCACTGTGCCATGGAGGGGCATGCCATCCATCCTCCTCTGACACGTGTGGAGGAGCTCCCGGCCAGCCTTGTAGCACCTGCCCATCCAGACAGCCGTCAACTGCTGGACTCCTTTGTGGAGGTGGGTGTCACCCACACACTGGCTGAGGAGTGTGCAGGTAAGGACACAGTGCACATCAGTAGACCACTGTGTGTATACATCCGCATTGGTACAGGTAGATCATGCATATCTGACATGTCTTAAATATATTGTGTTGCTGCACTGTAGTGATAAACAGATCCAGATGTGGTAGTATTGTGCAAATGTACCATTGATGTATTGTAATACTGCACCCACCCTGTAGCACTGCCACAGGTGTGGCCACTGACATTACATCTCTTACCCTCTTATGTAGGTCCCTCCGGGATACCACCAAGGCAGAAGCCTATAGCTGGTGAGTATGTTTTATGTAGATGCTTGCCAGTAATGGTGAAGGTATATTCCATGCACACATCTAACAAACCTACCCTGAATGCATGCTGTACATGTGCATGTCTTTCTGTGAAATGCACGGTCTCACAGGGATGACCATGATTGGGTAATGGAAGGGTATGTCAGACACCTGCCTGGTAACTAACATCCTGTCATTGCGGAAGGTGTCTACAGGGAGTAACATACTGGTGGTAGACATGGCCTACAGTAAGGACATGTTCGGAACAACAGCAATAAACAGTGCAAGACCAGTGTATATACCTGTAGAACAATGGCAACTGCTGCAGAGATACACTATGGCATAAGGTATTACAGTAGTCCACATTATCAGCTGGGTCTAGGCTGCAACATGTGGTGTTCAGTGTATGGGACACTGCAAAGTAACGTGTAGGGCTTACTTGTCATGCATCTGCATAAAGGCTGAAGGAGGGGGGGGTTCAGCATGACACACCAGTGCACTGCAGCAGGGATCCTAAGGATACTAGGAATGGCTCTATCTGCACATAGTCAGGTTCAGGACCTGTGGCAGCCGTAACCATACCCACACAGCAATAGTGATGGCAGTGTGTGAACACCATGTGATGTGCACAGGAGTAGACTCTGTAATCATGCAGAATAGGGGGACGTGTAGGGCAGACTGAACATACACTGGCAAGTGCAGATGGTCCATGCTAGTATACCCCTGCCAGGAGCAGTGACTGCTGTAGTACACACAACAAGAGGTGTGATAAACCATCATAAGGGTGAGCACACATATACCCACATGGTGTGTATGCACTGCAGTCAGCAGCCGCACACCTAACACAATCTGTAGACACCGTATGTGAAAGTACAGGGCATATGTCACATATTGGGCCTGTGTACTGCTAAGATATGCGGTGATGTGGTCCCGTGGCAGATCAAGGATGTGTGTGTCAAATCAATAAAGGTGAGTACATCCCCCATAGCCACGGTATGCTCTAATGGTTGTCAGTGTAAGAGTATTGGAGTGGTCATACATGGTCTGTTGATGTTGACAGCTGTAAATCAGGCATCAGGCATTCACCAATAACAACTGTCCACATATCATCCCAGGTATGTGTTGCTGAAAAACAGAGGGGCTGTGAGAAGTAAAGTTGACATAACTGACACAGTACTACTCATTCTGCAATGGGTTGTACACCTGTCAGTTGTGGTGCACAGTACATGGCAGGGTGCAAAACAGGTACACAACAATACTGTGTACATGGGTGCAGTGGTATCCAGGGGAAGGGGCATCACCTAGTAACACAGCACATGCATCACACACACATGTATACTGTTCCTAGCATGGATTGACTATAGCTGAACTGCATGCTGTTCTGTACCATATGTTCTGCATGTTGGCAGATGGGTAATAGGAGGACTGTGTGTACTATCATTGTGCAACCTCACCTGTATGTGTGTGTGTGTGTGTGTGTGTGTGTGTGTGTGTGTGCGTGCGTGCGCCCTAGTGGTTAGTTTGCCTGCAGAGTCACTCATGTGAAGTGGTGTGAGGTAGATGCATGTAGGATGCGTGTGTGCATGTGTTTGTTTGTGTGGGTGGCCATGTTTGCACATGTGTGATTATGGGGTGTTCATATGGCTGTACCTCCCTTTGGAACCATGCAGTACATGGACATGGACTGCCACATTACATAACAGGAATATCTGTCATGTGTGTAATCACAGGATAACAAATAGTATAATATGGTCTGTAGCATGGAAGAGGCATCCAGAGGGAATGTAGACATCAGGTACACCCTTAATATCGCAGTCAGCAGAGAGGTCACCTACAACCCACGTATGCAGCTCTACAGATGTATTGGGGAAGTACTAGTCAACACCAGGGAGTATATACAAATATTACAGTTGTCACATGACAGGCTGAAGGAACAGCATATCTGGCATGTACTGAGCAGTACAGACACATGACACACCAGTGTGAGATATTATGGATACAACATACTAGCCCACACATACAGGGGCCATGCACATCATGGACATACAGAGGGTGCATATCGAATGACAGCAGTGAGACCATGTAAAACCCTACACACAGGTCAGGCAGGTAAAGTAGTAACAGGCCTTGTGTTGTGGCCACTTGTGTGGGCATTTAGAAGACTGAGATGTTAATGAGTGGTATCAATGTGTGTATGTTAACAAGTGTGATGCAGGATGGGGTAATGCATGGACATATACATGAGACCGTCTGTAAAGCCATGGACAGTTAGGTACTATGGAGGTGTGTGTGTGTGTGTGTGTGTGTGTGTGTGTGTGTGTGTGTGTGTGTGTGTGTGTGTGTGTGTGTGTGTGTGTGTGTGTGTGTGTGTATGCGTGCGCATGTGTGCCTGTGTACTGTAAGGCATTGCTGTACAGGTTTTAAAGTGCGTTTATTGTTTTCCCCCACAGGTGGCAAGGTGGGTCAGAGTCCCTCCTGCATGAAATCTGATGTTGGTGTCCATACAGATACCACAGATGATGATATTAATGTTGAGGCACAGGTGGGGTTGTCAGGGGCCAACACTGCACCAACATTTGGCATCCCCCTTTTAGCCACTCCACCCCCACACACAGTTTCAGTGCCTTTACACACCCCATCACCAGTGGCCATAGTGGAGGGACATTCGGTGACAGCACAAAGGAAAGTGTGGTAACCATGCCTACTGTTTCCGGTCGCAGCAGGCATAGCTGGATGTTTGGCAGAATACCACATAGGCAGATGTCCCAGAGTGCTCGTGATAGGGCTGCTGGACATCATGATCCTGGCAGAGGCGACATAGCTGGTACCAGCAGAAGCCTGTTTCAGGCTGTCATGGCATGTATAGAACGTTACCCACAGACAGGGCTCGAGGCTGCAGATGCCTGCTCTTATATCTTCACATGACAATGCCCGTGAACTGGCTGGTGCCATCCATGGATTAACTGAGTTCATGGACAGAAAGTCTGGTGAGATAATGGCCCTCATCGACTGTGGTCTGCCCATGCTTGAACATGTGGTGAGAGTGTGGCGATGGCCACGTGGATGTAGGCCAGCAACGCCAACAGCTGGTAGTCAATGTGGATGTGTTAGGACACCTAAGGGCATCCATAGTAGCAGTAGCAGCCCTGGCAGTGCGGGGAGTGTGCGATCCACACCACGCCACAGCAGGCCATGTGCACGTGGTTCTGGCCAGTCCCAGGAGGAACCTGGTACCAGCGGACAAATTTCATCAGCAGGTGAGAGTAGCACATAAAGGCCTGTACCTGGATGTGCCCATGGAACCACTGGCAGGCACAGTCCATGTGTCCATGGCTGGAGGCAGTGAACTGCACACCCTGTCAGGTATGGTCTGCAGCTGTCCATAAACACCTGTGTAGGGCAGCCACATGGTAGAACTGTGTGCATGCATTCCCACACACTATGCAAACACACCTTGGGCAACCACATACCTACACACACCACATCACCTCACCCAGCTCCCAATAGTACACCCCTCACTCACACACACACATGGTGTCAAATATATGGCCCACCCTCGGCCTCTGACAAACCAACATCACACCCTGTGCATATGATGATACCTGTGCCACATCCCTGTCATCCATACCATCGATACAAGGACAGGCTGATACGGTTCTGATGCACACAGTGACTGTACTACAGTGTACCACAGTACTGCAGTGTAACATGTTGCAGGGAGTAGAGTGTAAGGTGTATTTGGCAGGTAGTGTAGCTGTCCAGCAATGATGCCTTATAGCTGTTAGTAACACTGGTTGGTTGTGGTCTCTATAATGTTATCCATATGTGTTGTAGGTGTACATGTGCCAGTACTAGGATGCCCTGTGCATATGAGGATATCTGTGCTACATCCCTGTCATCCATACCATCAATGCAGGGACAGGCTGATATGGTTCTGATGCACACGGCAACTGTACCACAGTGTATCACAGTACTGCAGTGTACCATGTTGTAGGGAGTAAAGTGCAAGGCATATTTGGTGGGTAGTGTAGCAATCCAGCAATGATGCATTATAGCTGTTAGTAACAGTGGTTGGTTGTGGTCCCTACAATGTTATCCAGTTGTGTTGTAGGTGTACATGTGTCAGCATGAGGATGGTCTGCAGTCATATTCCACAACAGGGTATGTCACTGTGGTGACACCATGGCTGTAATATATCTGGGGTACAGTCGAACACATTTCACAGGTTACTAAACCGGTTAGTGCCTGTGCCACATGGACAGGTGGCCTGCTGAGACGTGTATACCCTGCAACATGATGCAGACCCATCCACATACACGCACACTGTTACTTGGCAACACTGGGACTAGACCCCTACCTAGCTATGTCGTAATACTTAAGTGTGTGGCTTACATTGCACACACTGCACAGCGTTTAGGGTGAGGTGTGTCCCAGGTTATATGGTACATGCAGAACAACCCCCGACATGTACAGTACGATAATAGGGGATGTAATGGATGTATTTGGACAATACGTAGGTTCATAGGTAGGTACTAGGCTATCTGCCCAAAGGCATTTATAAGCCTAGCTGGAATGTGTTGGTTTTCGCTGCCCCCTTAGATTAGTTCCCTGTGCCTCTGCCCAGCAAAGCCAGTGAAGTGATCCCCAGTTTCCCATCCACTCGTCAAGGTTCCTCTTGAGAAGGGCTAGCGAGGAGCTCCGCCTAATGTAGATTGGAATCTTGTTCCAGAGCATGGGAAGTCTCTGGGACAGGAATCTATCCCTCCAGCACGTCCTATTTATTGTTGTGTTGAAGTTTAGATCCCTAGAGCATGTGGATCGAGGGGATATTTTCTTTAGGTGGAGCATGTCCATCAATTCTGGGTTGGACATGGCCTTGTATGTCAGGCAGTGATCACCTCTGAGTAGGCAGTATGCAACCGAGTACAGCTGGAGTTTCTTCAGTTGGGCTGCATAGAGCATCTGTTTGAGGCCAGTGATCATCTTGGTGGGGTACTTTTGTGGTTTTTCCCGCTGTTACAGATGTCTTGTAAGGTACATCTGAAATGGGGCGTTGTACTCTATGATGGGTCTGATGAGTGATGCGTAGAGGGGCACAATTATCTCTTTTGATCTGGATGGAAACCCTTTTGTGATTAGGTGGGCCACATAAAAGGATTTTCTAACCACTTTGGCAATGTGATTATCAAAGGAGAGATTACTATCCACGTGGGTCCCCAGATCCCTTATTACATCTTGCATATTTAGGGGGCTACCACCTACGTGGTAGTTTGTGGGTACTTTGTGTTTTCTAAAGGGGATGACTATGCACTTTTTGGCATTTAGCTTGAGGCCATGGTTTTGCCACCAGGTATCTGTCTCAGTGAGACCCCTTTGGAGGATGTCTGTGTCAGCTGGAGAGTCAATTATAGCCCCTAGTTTGCAGTCATCTGCGAACTTGGTCAGCCATAGTCCTCCTGTGCTTGCCTGTACCTCTGAGAAGTATATGCCGAAAAGGATGGGTCCTAGGACTGAGCCCTGGGGAACGCCACTTGTAAGCGGTTTAGAGACAGACCTAGCTCCCGCAACTCTTACCATGTGGGTTCTGTCCGTGAGCCAGTTGGCAACCCATCTTGTGACGTAGGGGTTTATGTTCAGGCTGGTGAGCTTGTCTATAATACCTGAATGGGGAATGGTGTTGAAGGCCTTTGTGAGGTCTAGGTAGGCTGTGTGGACCACCTTTCCCTCATCTGTAGCCTTGGCAACTCTCTCAAAGAAGTCCGCCAAGGTTTAGGAGGCATTATCTGCACTTAACAAAGCTGAACTGGGTAGGGTCCAGTGTTTGGAGGTTCCCAATGTCTCTGTTAATGAGATCCATGATAATGCACTCCATAGCCTTACAGACCAAGCTAGTCAGGCTTAAAGGGTGATAGTTCCCGGGGTCTGTTGTGGCTAAACCTTTGTGAAGCAGAATAACCGTTGCTGTGCACCACTCTACAGGCACGTAGCCTGTGGAAAGGCTGAGTTTGAACAGTGTGTTTAGGTGAGGGGTTAGTTTATCTTTGAGCTTGTGTAGGACACAGCCTGGGACACCGTCCAGTCCCATTGATGCTGTGTTTTTGGCTTTGGGGAGGGCCGTTTTAACTTGAGTGTCTGTGATTTCAGGGGCATTACATTCTTCTGGTACAGTTATGGGCCCTTTTGGGGGTGAGAGGGGGGTGACGTTTGCACTGAACCTGTCTGCCAGGATGTTGGCTATATCGGTCGGTTCAGTGTATTTTGTGCCATTCTGCACTAACTCCTAGCAGATCTGAGAATTGCCACTTAGATTCTTGACATAGCTAAAGAATGCCTTGTGGTTATCTTTGGATTCCTTGGCAATTTTTCTTTTGAAGCTAGCCTTGGATGATTTTATGAGGGATCATAGTTTCTTGCCGATACTGATCAGGGATGTCTTCACTTCTTGGGATTTTACTCTTTTCTGTACTAGTTTCCTCCTTCTATTGTATAGCTTGTTTATGGCAGGGATCCACCAGACTGGTTTCCTTTTCTTGGAGGAGTGAGTCTTGGTTTTGCTTGGGATAACACGATCCATGCATTCTTGTAGGTACCCGTAGAGTGCATTAGTAAAGGATTTTGCAGGTTGGATAGCGTTATCCTTTAGCATGGGAGCTTTGAAACTTTCCCCCTCAGTCTGAAGTAACATGAAGTTTTATTTTAAAAAGATTTTCACGATGGTTTCTTTGACTGGGGGTGGGAGGCAGAATGTGGATATCCAGAGTGATTAGTTTATGGTCAGATCTAACAAGTGAGGGGTTGACCTCCGGTGTGGGACAGCCCATGTTGGTGATGAATAGGTCCAATATGTTGTCACCTCTGGTGGGGGTGTTGACCAGTTGATCCAAGGCATTTGAGTTTATAAATTCTAGGAAATGTTGGGCGAGGGAGTTAGTACTTGAGTAGTTCTCCCAGTTAATGTTTGGGTAACTGAAATCACCCAATATCAGGGTGTTTGGTAGGACCTTTATGTTTCCCACTGTTTCCAGAAATGCGGAATGGGGGTCCTGGGACATGGTGGGTGATCTGTAGCAAGCAACATTGTTAGTTGCATGTGGATGATCTCTGAAGCATCATGCTGTTCCACTAACCTGGAGGTGTGGGTATCCTTAATGAATATGGATACACCCCCACCTTTTGTATTTCGGTCCAGGTTTTGTGGCCGAAATGTATGGCATGAGTTATAGCCTGGTAGTGCTGAGGTGCTCTCTGGAGCCTTAAACCAGGTTTCTGTTACTACACACATATCGATTTTCTCCATACTGAGAAGTGCCTCAAGTGCATGCATTTTGAGGTTTAGACTTCTAGCACCGAGTAG